>NC_064408.1:54306818-54609848 GCF_023375975.1 Astyanax mexicanus
TTTCCCCGTCATTAGAGACCACAGCAGAATGGAAGCCCGCACACTGACTGCTTCTAAATTACAGACTAACACACACACACACAATGCGGACCACCCTCCCCCCGGCACCAGGGGCTAATCAGAGGCTAATCAGAAGCAGATTGTGTTTCTGCACATGAAGGTAGTCTCTCTTAGTCATTCTCCCTTTCTCTCCATCCCTCTATTCATATTCCGTCTTTCTGCCTTCACTGCCACCACTGTTTCTCTCACTCTCTGTCTCTGGTCTCTGCAGCTGCAGGCTCCAGCTGCATTTCAGAGAAAGGAGTAGAGATGTGTGTGTGTGTGTGTGAGAGAGCGAGAGAGAGAGAGAAAGAGAGAGGGAGAGAGAGAAAGAGAGAGGGAGAGAGAGAGAGATTGTGTGTGTGTTTGTGTATTTTATGCTTTATGACTTTAATAAGAGAGGGACACGCTTCAGTATGAAGAGTCAGGCTGCTCTCCTCTCGGATATTGAAGAGAACAATGTGACGTTGGTGTGTGAAGTGTGTAATGTGTTCTTTGCGTAGGATGTCAATCTTGCAGCCCATAATAAACCCCAACATTGAGAGCTCTTGAACCACATTGTTATCTGTGGCTACTGCAGACCCCTCCACCACCCTCCCCCCCTTCTACTTTTCCTAAAACAAAATGTCCCTTGTCATTCTGTTGACAAATTCCAATACCAGCACTGTCATACAGGAGCCAGATCTAGCAGTATAAAAAAATGGGTCTGTGCAATGATAGAAGACAGAAATGGCATAAAAGATGATTTATTTTGGCTTTTTGAGTAGTCATATTAAATGTTCTTGTCAGATTCACTTGTGATATTAAAAAAAAAACTGAATGATGCTCTGCATTTCCCACATTTGTTCTTTATGTTACTTCACTTTGATGTTTTCATGTGTTTATATATTTTAAAAATCGTTTAAGGCAAAGTCAAATGAACATAATACATCACTGACTTCAGATGCAGTTGACAAGCCAAGACTTCTGTTTGTTCCTTTAGTTAAAAACAGGTACTAAGATAATGTTGCTAACAAACACTTAAATTAACCTGTGGGTTTGTCTAGATAATAAAGTTAGCAACTTATTTATTGTAGTCAATGATCAATATTGTATGGACCTGAATATTGTCTCAGTGGCGTAAAATAATTTCTGCCGCTTGTGCAACAGGCAATTCTATTCACAAACAATTCCAGCTCTGAATGGCTTAAAGAATAACCTGTTGTCAGACTGGTTCTATTTCAGGGGTTTCTTGATTCTACAGGTCTGGCAGTAATCAGGTCAGTTTGTGGTTCGTGATGAAATTTAACTCAGTTTTCCAAAAAGTGTGATTAATCAGAATTTATTCACGTAAAAATCATAGTTTATAAAGTGCTTTTTATAATTACTCAGGTTATATAGAAAGATTAAAGTTTTATTATATGAAAAAGAAAGTATAACAAAAAATGCCACTGTATACATAAGTGTACAGTGTACAGTTTTTACAGCCCTGTAAATGTAAATACAATACTGTACTAGTGCAATCAAAACGAGACTAGTGAAAAGCATTAACCAAACTGCACAATTACAACCTCTTCTTTTCTGATGGACTACAAGAACTAATTGGGCAGGTCAGCACTTAGTGTGTGTCATTAGAGATTTTCAGCTGATAATAATTGCAGAGCATAATACATTCTCAGACTCTCAGCAACCCTGTTAGCAGCTGCTGAATTTCAACTGTGGAAGCCAAGGAAAGATCTGGAAGACCAAGAAAACTATTACATAGAATAGTGTGCATGTTGAACATGATGGCAAAGCAAACTAACATTTTGCATCAAAGGACTTTCTATTCTGTGTGGTGTTGCTTTCACAGCATAGTTCATGTTCTTGAGTCGTCATGGGAAAAAAGTGAAGTATGCAATAAAATATCTCAATAAGCAGATAAATTTGGAAATAACGGCAGTGAATCTAAGTCAAATCTTTTGGGCACAGTCACTGGATCTGTTTTGCTTTGAGTATGCCAGGAACACTGTGCAGATAGATGGAGGAATAAATTAAAGCAAAATATCAGAAATTCTGGAAACAAATGGAGCAAAATTCTGGAAGTCAGACAAGAAACTGAAGCTGAAAACTGACAGGCTGACTCCAAGATCAAGACAGTTGTTCTTGTGTTGATGCATTACAACAAAGCATAGCATTTTTTGTCTTGAAACATCAATTGACTATTAGCATAATCCATGTTGTATTGACAGTATTTTACAGAGCTTAGCTCCAATCCTATCTGTTGCACCTGATCCAGCTACTGATTAGGCTTGGAGCAGGGCAGATGTCCTGGAGCAGGGTCAGTCAGCACTCAGACAGAACTGTGGTCATCTAGAGCCAGCATTGCTCTCAGAGTATGATGTGACAGTGGCCAGCGCTGCCGGATCTGTGCAGTAAGAGAAGCCATTCATTCTCATTAGATTAGCCGCGTGTGGGAAAAGCAGGCCTTGGATTAGGCAGCATTGCATTAGGGAAGAATAGATTAGGTTAGCAAATGACTGATGGACCCCGAGCTGGTGAAAGTGCTGCAGCAGCAGTCTCTGCCCTTTCCCTCCCCACCACTCATTCCCACTGATATTAGAGCCGACACACTGACTGACTGTCTTTCTTATGCTCTCTGTGTTCACACCACTGATAGTCTACTTCTCTCTCTTTCTAACACACACTCTTCTAAGTACAGTGGTTGTGCCACTGTGGACAATGAAACTGAAACACCTGTCATTTTAGTGTGGGAGGTTTCATGGCTAAATTGGTGCAGCCTGGTGGTCAATCTTCATTAATTGCACATTGCACCAGTAAGAGCAGAGTGTGAAAGTTCAATTAGCAGGGTAAGAGCACAGTTTTGCTCAAAATATTGTAATGCACACAACAATATGGGTGACATACCAGAGTTCAAAAGAGGACAAATTGTTGGTGCACGTCTTGCTGGAGCATCTGTGACCAAGACAGCAAGCCTTTGTGATGTATCAAGAGCCACAGTATCCAGGGTAATGTCAGTATACCACCAAGAAGCATGAACCACATCCAACAGGATTAACTGTGGACGCAAGAAGAAGCTGTCTGAAAGGCATGTTCGGGTGCTCACGTGGATTGTATCCACAAAACATAAAACCATGGCTGAACAAATCACGGCAGAATTCAATGTGCACCTCAACTCTCCTGTTTCCACCAGAACTGTCCGTCAGGACAATAAATTTTCAGTCTAAAACCAGGTGTTTCAGTTTCATTGTCCAACCCCTGTACCTATTCCAGTCAAAAGTGTGGATAAACCTTTTCTCATTTAATGTGTTTTCTTTCTTTTTATGAATATTTACATTGTAAATGTAATATTGAAGACATTAAAGCTATACAGGAATACATGCAGAATTATTTTGTAAACAAGAATTGTTAAAACAAACTAATATGTTTTATAAATTGGAAATCAGCACTTCTGATCGGTCAAGAAACAGTGAAGAGACCAACTGTCAGCGTTGCTAGGATATGCCTGACTAAGGTGCAGAGAAAAGGGGCAGAGCACAAGCTAAATTGAGGAAACTACAGAAACACAAAGGAAAAATGACCAAAAGCAAAGCTAGAAAGATTATATTTCCAGTTGTGAAATTTGGCAACCCTAGTGCCAAAGATAAGTTACTGACACCAACCTCGCTACCACAGCAGCGCATGCTGATATGCTCACTTGACACGCAAATCTAATCTGACAATTTACAGATAACAGTGTGGACAGTTATCTCGATACATCTGGTTTGTAGCCTTACTGATAAGTTAAAAGTCTGTAGAGAAAACTCACACCAGCAGGGGCTGAATATTAGTATTATTATAATTAAATCCTCATCTTTGTATATTTTTTACAGATAAACACAGCTTGTCCAGCAAAAAGTTACTGTGTGTGTGTGTGTGTGTGTGTGTGAGGCCATAACCAACTGATTTAGAACGGCTTAAGGCTAAGAGGCCAGAGATATAGCTGAGGCACCTGTTGAGGAGAATCGCTCATTAAAAATGAATGATCCTATAAAATCGGATCTCTCTACAGTCCTCTCTGTAGCTGCTTAGAGTGCAGCACAATATGCCGCTGTTGTTTCAGCACAGGGACTTGAGCAAGTCAGTGTGTGTATAATTGAGGCCTTCGACTGAGGACATCAAACCACAGGTTGGGAGAAATATAAACAGTGAGCAAGTTCTCTCCTCAGCTGCTTTTAACACACAGGAACTACTATAATATTATACCTCCTCTCTTCTATGTTCCTCTGTTGTTCCCTTTCACCCCCTCTGTCTTTCTATCTGTCTCTCACTCATTCATTCATTCATTCTCTCTCTCTCCCTCTCACTGACTTCAGCTCGATGTGCCTTATCTAACTTTGCCGCAGGGTTTTATGGGTAGCCCCCATGAACTCCTCCCAATCATGCCTGAGGTAAGACAGCAAAGAAATGCCAGTGAAACCTCTGAATTCACTAGCCTGCTGCCCACCTCTCCCTAAACCTTCACCTTTACAGCCCTGACCCGCACTAACCTTCACTCTACCGGCTTTCCTCTCTTCACTTGCAGTCTTACCCGTTTCATTTATTGTGTCCCGTTAGTATTATCTCAGGCATATTTAAGATGCTATAAATCCTGCAATAGCAGAAGCCGTGCAGGTCCTAGTTCTTTTGTGCAAATCATTTTCTCCATGAAGCGTTCTAAGTTTGACTTCCTAAACAACAAAAATCTTTTTTTGGATTGTAAATCACACCGAGCGCGAGGGCCAGAATGCTGCAGTCATTTCATTTAGTTTCGGAAGATCTATGTGCACATAAATTTGGCAAGGACTGCACGCACCCAAGCCACATTAAAATGGTTAGGAAGTGTGAAGACGCTGCTGAGGTGAGATACGCTGCTGAGATGATTTTCAATTTTCACCATTTCTGCATAATTTAGTGCTTGAGTTGTGAAGTCCTTCAGAGGGTTTGAAGTGAAGTGGCTCATTGTAGAGAAACTTACTGAATCTACTTTTACAGATTTCTGAACCAGAAATCTACATGTTTCCTCTTAGTAATGCTGATATTAAGAAAGAAAAAAGAAAAAAATCTCAGTTTTCTCAAATTGACTAATTTGCATAATGCCCTGCATGTACTTCTCTAGCATGAACAGTTGTTTAAAACAAACACAAGACAAAAACGCAAAACAGCTATTGCATTTTTTACATTGTGCATGGTGTGAAGCACTGGACAAAAGACAGATCTATTTACTCTAAGGAAAGATGCACTAGAAAAAAGTAAAAAAGTAATAACATAATTATGCTTTTAAATGGTTTCTAAAGTCTTTTGCATGTGCTTGCCATTTATTTGCCTTTATAAGATGCTTTAGAATTTTAGAAACTTAAAATATTAATGATACCTGATTTAAAAAAACTACAGTTGACTTTAATAAATAAACTGGCTTTAAATGGATCTTTAAGCGAGTCTATAGTAGAAACACTTTAAAGAACCATGTTTGGAACAGAAATATGTGTGAAAAACATTTTAAAGGTTTCATTTAAAGAAAAGGTTATTTGCCTCTTTAAAGGATCTTCACACTCACACACTTCTGTTGCAAACATGATCCTTAATGGAACTTAAAGTTATTTATTAAACATGGTAAACTAGCCAGTAGAAGTGTGCACAGGTATTAAAATGTGTTCTTAATGGAAAGTAATTTATTTAGCAAAATCTTAAACTTGATTTTTTTTTTGTTTATTTTGGAAATGTACAAAACACATTAAACATCTATGATTGTGAACCCCCTCTTTTAATAATGTAAAAAATAGGTACCCTGTCTTTGTACTCTAGATTTACTACTCTGCAGAGTTCTTCCCAGCTCTCATCTAACACACCAGATTGCTGTAATAAGAGCAGTGTTATAGACTCTGTAGGGTGAGTCTCCTGTTGACAAATAGATGTGGCATTTGCAACTACTGCACATGTTTACTATTGATAATAGTATGAAAATAGTAGAAATTAAACAAATAGTGTGTTTAACTATTAATGTTTATAAGGAATGCAAGTCATCAGTATATTCGCCATAAACTAGCAAATAGATAAGTATCACTACACGGGTTACAGTTCAATATATTGTAATGTATTGCATGACTGTAGATTAGGCAATATATTGCATTTGTTTAAATAAAATTTTAGGAAAACTGTCATAGTATAAAAAACTAAATAATATTAAAAAATAAAAGTCAAGTTTACTTTTATTGGATCAGAGTATAATCAAGTGAGTTTTTTACATGTAAACTAATAATTAAGAATAATTTTTTAGTTATTTATTACTTTATTGTCTATAAATCTGAAAGATAGATCAGCTCAGGCTGCACCACATTAGTTGCATGCATCATTCATTTTCTAATATCTTAATGACAGCAGCAGTTCTGTGAGGTAAGGATTTAATCAGACTCTTGAGATTCTGTTCATTTCTCTCACTGTTCCACTGACTGCGTGCACGCTGCAGCTGGAGTGCCCATGTGCCTGTTTCAGCATTTCACCTGCTGTTCCAGATTGAGAACTGGAAATGAGGTCATGTGATTTTGCTGGTCAGCCCCATTGTAGTGGAGGGTTGGGAGGAAATTGACAGGAACAGGACAGAATCTCAAGAGACTAGTGTAATCCTTACCTGAGAGGATTAGAGCTGTAATTAAGGCTACAGGATGTATAATGAAGTGTTAGAGATAACGTGATGCATGTAGCCAATCCCTGTTCAGATGGACAGGAGTTGTTTAACCCACTGCACAGAGATCTTACCTATAGAGTGTCTTACTTACAGGGTGAGAAGACTGCTCTTACTAAGACTCAGGGCTGAGACACAGTGGAGTAGCAGTAGAGGATGATGAATGATGATTCACATTAGCATTACTCAGCTAAAAGAGTAACG
The DNA here is from genome assembly GCF_023375975.1 of Astyanax mexicanus. Taxonomy (NCBI): domain Eukaryota; kingdom Metazoa; phylum Chordata; class Actinopteri; order Characiformes; family Acestrorhamphidae; genus Astyanax; species Astyanax mexicanus. Next base: position 54,313,741 of record NC_064408.1, read on the forward strand.
ACGCAGCGCTTACAAGCCAAACAGCACAGCTACAAACAGAGCAGTAATAGAACTATTTTAAGTCGCAGAGTTTTTATAACCAAAGAGATTCTCTCGTCCTCTTTAACTTAAAATCTTTCAATAAACAGAGGTAATTTAACTGTGGTCTAATCACAATAATACACTTGAGGTTTGTGCTGAATTACGGGAGAATTTGCATTAAAAAATAACGTGTAAAAAGTTATTAAAGATTAATTGTGTGCGTCAACGGATTAACATGGACCGCACTAGTTTCAGTATACTACAAAATGTGTTCAGCACTGCCAATGATTGCCTGTTTGTGTGTGTGGGTGTATTTTTGACCAGTTTGTCAGTTTTTAATTAGGGTAATGGTCCTTAATCAATCTTCATCGCTGCTTGATTTCATTACATTCCCTTGGTAATGTTTGAGTGTGACAGAGAGAGGGGGGGGGGGGTTGTGTATAACAGCAATTAACAGCTGAAGATGAGCTTGTTTGAGACTAACTCCTCTGCTCTGGTACAGGATTCATCATACACAACAATGCTCTGAAAACTATACTAATGGTCATCACACACTCATGCTTAACATTGCAGACAACACTTACCAACACTCTCACCCAATCACTCGCTCACAACTCACTCAAATATACCAGCATGACTCCTTTGGGATAACAGCTAAAAGAGAACACTACTCAACTGTTAATTATCTATTGTTTTATTGTTTTTGATTATTTCAATAAGTAATTGTACAGTATTAGTGATGATTTTTATAGTCGTATGATTTTATGATTTTTATATTTGTTTCAAACATATACTTTATTTAAATATACTTTATTTCTGATTTTCTTTTTATTTACAAAGCTCTATTGCATGTCACTTTATTTTGATTGGGGGTTTGGAGTGTTACAAACACATACTTTTATTAAAATTATTTTGGGTTTTTAAACTGTGTTTTCATGCAGGGATTTAAAAGAAATGCATATTTTGTTTTTTTATCATAGGTGTCAAACACTACAAACTTCATTTAGAAATGAACTGATACCCAGCCACTTATATTAAGCGGTTATAATAAGTACTTATCTTATAGTGATCAAAGAACTTCTAGTGGTGGCACATACAACATCATTTAATATATGTGAAATATACGTATCCTGGCCTCAATATATTGGCACATATCACCAACAAGTATATTGGTAAGAACTTGGTGATACAATATGTATCATGATACAGGGGTTACAGGCGATAATGTTTTGATTGTTTAAATGATATTTTTTAGAAAACTGTCATAGTATGAAATACACTATGACATCTAAAACACACAAAACACACAAACTTCATATTTATAAAATGTCAATAGAATGGAACATACATTTTGTGTAATTAGAACAGTGAGATTTAATGACATCTTTACCTGTAAACTAAGAAATGAAATATCAGTACTTAATACAGTATTGGACAACAAAATATTGTGATACTTTGATATATTCAATATTTTCGTACTCCCCTGTTCTGACACTGCTATGAAAGGAGCTTTATATAGGTAAATCAATTGGTTTGACACCTATAAACCTTATTTGAACTCCTGCACTTTGCTTCTATTGTTTAAAATGTTTGCAGCTTTATTTGGTCTTATGTTCTGTTTGATTGTGTGAGCACATATTTTAGCATGATGCTTTGTTATACAATGCTTCAGTGCTCTGTTTTATGTTGAGCTTGTTTTATGTTAAAATGGTGCCTTTGGTGCTTCTCTTTTGATTTTGTTCTTGTAGTTACAGGACCCCCACTTGTATGATCAGGTCTATAAGTATTTAGACCTCCCAGGGCAGGTATGTGAATTAGAGAACTCTGAAGAACAATAGTACACATGTACAGCCTGTACTAACTAATCAGAAAAGCAACTTAAACTCATCACTACGGGGAACAAAGACTCTATGGCTGTTCAATTCACCACAGTGTATGTTGTGAAAAGAAAATGAACATAACTGTGATATAGTTGAGTTATTTTATCCTCCATGAGAATTCCCAGAACACATTCTAATCTGAGGAAACTGACCGTAAAGCTTAGTGATGACCTTTACATCTGCAGTGTAAATGAGTTTCCCTCAGAATCCTGTCGATGGGTCAGTAAAAAAACTGAAATACTGGTCAGGAAAGGGTCATTTAGAGACAGATAAATCAAACCCCGCTAAAGCCACCCATCAAACATTTGGGGAAGATTTTTAAGTGCCCATACCCAGGGCATCGTTATAAATGTACTGTATACTGCCCATAATACTGTTCATAATAATATGGAAAGTAATGTACAAAAAGATCATTTTGAATTTTCACCAAAAAAAAAAAAAAAATACATTAATATTGTACAGCACAGGAAAAACTGAGCTAATTTGCATATATACGTCTTAAAGGCGCAGTAGCAGAACAGACATAAAATGAAATAAATGGGCGTCAGAAAAGTGGAACAAAAGTAAAATATAATATGCAGGATAGTGGCATGTTGCTAGATTTATGTGTTTTTGTCTAGTTAGTTTCCCACACACAAACACACTAACTTTGTAACTCATTTGTAAAAGAAGCGGGCTAATGCTTGCATGTTAATGAAAATTTTATTTCAAATTAATTACAAATATAAAATGTTGATTTCGCATCAATAGCCTCCTAAGTAAGAAACACATTACACATAAAGTTATTTCACTGTGTAGTAACTGGGTGATTATCAGAAATGATCAGGGAAGATATTATATAAGATATTAAACACACTATAAAAATAGACTTCTCAAAATGTCAAAAGAGGCTAGTATTTCTCCAAACTTTTGATGGGTAGTGTTTTTCTCATACTCATTGGAAATTGAGCCATAAAGGTTGATTTGTTTCCTGTGTTTTGCTGTGTGTTTGTGTGTGTGTGTTTTGCTAAGCTGTGTAGCATTTTGAGCATTCTGCTGTGTTTTATGTTTTATGGAGCTAATGGAACAACTGCTTGATCGCTTTCTATATGGATGATGTTCGTCTTGCTGTGCATGTGTTCACATATGTGTGTGTTTTTCTATACTTTACATGGGTTTAGTTTAGGGTTCAGATTAGAGTTGCTAGACTAAAGGTTAGAGAGGCTAAGGTCAGGTGTATATAGCATAACTTGGTATCATTAGTACACAAATCAGTACAGTTCTACACTAATATAGTAAAGCATGTGAATGAGTATTTAAGTGGTATCTAGGGTATATATTATACAACACTTTACAACTACACTATAGACTGCAATAAAGCACTTATTTTGTTTATTGGTTATTTGTAAATGTTGTTGATGTGTTGTGTATGGACTCCTTCTATTACTAACTCTTAAAGACTAAGATCTCTTCGTTTACTACTAAACTTTCTATTTGGCTGTGTTGTGATAGACTTAATCAGATGTAAATTCCACTTCCTTTTGTGCTAAGCTCTTTGTCTAAACTTCACACTCTGTTTGTTCCTGTTAGCTAAAGCACATAGATCGTCCTGCAGAACCGGAGAAGGTTCCACGAGCTCCTCACGATCGCAAGAAGGAGTGGCAGAAGCTGGCCTTGGGTGCAGAGCTTGCAGAGGATGACATAGAAGATAAACTCAAAGACACTGCCAATGGCTTGGCATCCTACAATGACCCCAGGTGTGTGCATAGCTGTGTGCCTTTTGTTTTAATGTCTTTGTGTTGCACTGTCATTTTCACACTGTAAAGGATTAATTATAAGGGTAAAACATTATATACAGTTCTCAAAACATGACTTTTCCATCATTCATATTTGCCTTTTAGCCTTTAAAACATGTTAAACAGTTTTGTATGGCCATTACTATGGTTCTATAGAAATTCTGAGGAATAAATCCACAATGTTTCCAAAAAGTTTGTGAAGATCTCCTTATCCAAAGGTACTGGATGAAGCCTAATTACTCCAGAGAACTGCTCCACACTCCTCTAACCCACACTGTCCGGACTTATGTTGCTTTCACACCTACCTTATTTGGTCTGGACCTCTTAAAGCAGGATCAAAGGACAAAAATCTGGTCTGAGCAAATGAGGTGGTCTTGGTCAGTTTGTTTGATCCATGGTCCAGTGTGTTTGTCATGTAAAAGCACTTGTTTAGATGATTTTAGACATTAGACCAGTTTACATGCATTTGAGACTGTTCCCAACTATTAAACAACAGAAGAAGAAAAAGAATCAGTGCTGTGCCAAAATCTGATTCCCCTTTGTAGTGCTGTGCGATATGACGACAAATATCCCTATTGTTTCTACAGTAGTTTCATCAATTATTTATGCAAATATATAAAGTAGGCTACGATTAAATGTATTGGCGTGGTCACTTTGCATAAACTCTGTTTATATACGTGATAATAAAGTAATCTTCGCAAAAAAAGCTTCATAATGTGGTTTTGCGACATGACGCTGCTTTACAGACACACGCGGACACGCTGGTTTGCGACATGCTTTACGATATTAAACTCATGAGAGCTGAACAATGGAGACGCATTGTTCTTTTAAAAAAAATCTGTTTTCATTTGATACATATATATTACTGCACTAAAAGGTAGTAATTCTCGTTTGTGAAAGTTTGGTTTATTGTTACTTTGAAATAAAGTTGGAAAAAAGTAAGCAATTATATTATTTTGTCATATTTTTCTAAAAATAACTGAAAACATACTTAAATGTGGTATATCATGATATATATTGTTATCGTGATATAAAAAATTCCATTTCGTAATATATAATTTTTCCCATATCGCCCAGCACTACCCCTTTGCATGCATGTAAATCACATAGCAGAATAGAAACTAATGCTTATACGTGTGATTCCTGTATTTACTGAAACTTTCGATTAACCCTTATTATTAAACAGGAATAAAAGGAATCCGGGGTATAATCTGTTATACTCACTTCTTAAGGGAGTCAGGTTTTTAGAAACACCAATAGAGGCAACTGTCAACATTCTACAAAGCAATCAATCAAAAAATCAATGTTAGTATAAGGAGCTTCAGATGATGTCCTTAGTCTCACTTATGGCAGTGTCTTTCTATGGAGGTTAGACAATCTGTGTACATAACAGAAGACCAGCAGTGGAAGTATTCCTCATTTAGAAGGTGTGTCTAGATATTTTTATAATATATATTAGAAGTATCTAAACAGACACATTCTAATCGGGAAGTACAGCTACTTGAGAAGCCGTTCTATATTTATTTTACCAGCATTGATTCCAAGACTATATCAGTTCTCCTCTGCTTTAAAATAAGTAACAATCTTACCTTTATATCCTTGCTTTACTTTATTCAGGCAAATGTATATGGATCATCTGGATGGTCCATACTCTTTGGCCGCTCTGCCGTACTCTCAGATGAACGAGCTGCTGAGTCGGACAGGAGACCGGATGTACGGCCGGCCCCACGAGCCCCCACCACCCCCACCTTCAAACCAGGCAGACATCAAACCAGCCTCTGCCATCAGGTACAGGCAGACAGCCCTGAAATTAACATGAACTAGCAGTTTTTTTATTAAAATATCAGCTTCAAAATTATGTTAGAATTCCATAGACTTTTAATAAGGAGAATAATAGCGTCTAGGTTGATGCTGCTTCAGGCTTGGCATGCAATGTAACTTCAGAGAAGCAAGCAGGAGAACACTCACATAAAGTGTTTAACACTACATAACCCAAGTCATATTTCTGTAAACTCATGTAAGGTTACTCTGTTGCATCAGTTCACATGCTTCTTTTATCTTTAGTGAAAGTCCTGTATCACCTGTATTCAGCTTATTTAGAAATGTATGTGAAATGTATTTGTGTGGTTCACAGTGCGGATTAAACCTGTTCAGCCACACTCACCTGCATATGCACACATTTACACCCCTCATCACTTGTGCCAGCAGGTATACAACGATTTCACACACATTTTTACACCCTGTAAGTAACACTACAGCTCATAATCACACTCACACCTCGCACACATCCCACAGATCCCAGACAAGCCTTGTGTATATACAACTTCGATAGTTGCTGCTGTTTATTTCATATGCACACACACAGAGACAAGAAATCCAGCCTCACTGAGTAGAAGTGCACGGAGAGGCTTTTTGGATGGACATGGTATATTCTTTGGTGTTAAGACTTGATTTTACACTTATAGAGCACATACACAAAAAACAAAGCATGACCATGTCTGAGATGTTTGCTGTGCATCACTCTAACACTGAAGAATAGGAGCTGCAGCGTGAGACATTGATTTGTGTGCAGATCAGAACACGCAGAACATGGAGTTCATATCTGAGCTTGCGTCTCCCAGGGCCTATCATACATAAAATGATTAGGATCATTTTAAATTGATGAAGAGTTCTAACATTATCTCTTAAGTGTAAACAGGCTGGTTGGTTGTTGTAAAATTCACAGAATGTTGAACACATTATTACTGCTAAGCATGACCCCATTCTCTCACACTGCTCCATCCAGGATGTGGCCGGATGTGTGAGAATATTTTTTTGATCACTCTAGAAATATATTATCTAGAAATATATTTGTATTTATGTTTGTGTAAATAATGTAACGTCAGAGACTGGTGTCACAGGTAGTGCGTGCGTGTGTGTCTTGGGGTTGTAAGTTTGTCAGGCGTTTGGTCAGGAGTTGGCTAATGGCTGAAAGAGAGTTACTACTGTATTTATCCCATTGTGAGATAAAAATGTGTGTGCAAACGTTTGCACTTTATTTATTCCTTTTGAGAAAGCAATACAAAAAAAAATATATATATATATATATTTTTTTTTTTGGCAAAATTATAAGTATTTTTTTACTTTAGTAGTAAACAGCAAGAATTATTTTTAACTGAATTATAGTTTCTTATTTAATTTCATTGTCTTTTTTTCTCTGATTAAACCACAATCTTTGTAGTGAGTAATTGTAATGATATACTCTATGTATTCAGTGTAAAATATTTTATTCCAAGGCATTTTGGATTCTGCACACTGCAGTATTTGCTTACAGTAGTTAGCAGTACAGTAAAACCATGTACCTCTTCATGAAGGTAATAATACAGAATATGTTGCACAGCCTTTTTATCTATTCATTCACACAATGTTTGGGTCTGTTTAGGTGTTTACTCTCTCTCTTCATGAGTTAGCAGTTCTCTCTGCTTCATAGCAGGGGTGACCCAGTTCAAAACACATGAGTAATAACCCCTGCTCCACCCTGCTGTGTGTGTGTGTGTGTGTGTGTGTTTGTGTGTGTGTATTCTTGTTTTATTTATAGCTCTGAGGACATAAAGGACACATAACTTAGTTTTCTCTCTGTGTTTCAGTGCAGTTCACAGCTCTCTCAGCACCTGAGCCTTTTACTATAACACACACTGTTACACACTGATACCAGCATGTTTGTGTGGGCCAGGCTTCAGGGAGCAGGAGTGTGACTGTTTTACAGACTACATATTTTATAAGAGCAGTTTGCTTTTCTCGTTGCCTAGTCAAGTCTTAAGACTAAGACCAATCTCGATCTAGCCCACCTTAACTGAACTATTCATGTTTTAGAAATACACAAGAAAGTAAGCACACTGGTGGACCTTTGAAAACTTGAAATAGCTCTAATACACACAGACATAAAATACAGCCAGATATATTTTGATATATCAACATTTATGAGTTCTTCTTTGGTGAGTGGTATACCGGTTCATACGGTACACCAGATGGGAAATTAGAACCAGTATGCATTTTTCACATACCGCCAGTTAGCATAACAATCTAACACACTGGAAACCCAGCTCTGTGAAACACTTTTAAATATATTAATACTGTAGCGTGAAAGATAATTTTAATGCACACTACATGTATTTGTTAACTGGAGAAAGAAGGGAGTCTGGCTGATTTTAATACTATAATGCCTCTAATTGCTTCAATATTAACATATTGTAAATTGATATTAAACTTATGTCTTACTTGTGTATAATAATATACACCATAAAACTGTCAGAATCTTGAAAAATACTGTGATATACATTTTGATCATACAGCTCAGCACTACTTGAGGCTGAGAGAGAGCATTTATTTGCTGTTGTGATTCGTGAGATCACCAAGACCGCACTGTAATTAGAACACATTAATAATTATACAAATGTACCAACCATACATTGTATTTCACTGTAAAATGTATTCACTATTAGGATTTACTATTAGCACTTATCTGTATTAGTTTAACTTTTATGCACTAGATTATGATACTTAATCTTCTCCACGTGCACTGAAATCCGGAATATTTGTAGAATTTATGTAGAGGGGTGGCGAGTGTAAATGTCCATATCAACTATCATAGACACCCAGATAGCTCTGTAGTAAGAAGAACTTCCATATAGTCTCTTATGCTGCTGCTGCTGCTGCTGCTGGATCCACATTAAAAACACTGCTGCTACTGCTATCGCTGCTATTGTGGATGAATCCAAAAAGATAAAAATTAAATAAGGCAAACACTGCTGATGAAGCAGTTAAGATGTCTGCCATCTCAGTTGTTATATAAGCTGCATACTGCATGTGTGAAAACATAACCCTGTATAAAGTCCAGAGCTGTTTCTCCAGATATGTTCTCTGTGTGAAAAGGGCTCGACATTGTATCCCTTATGTTATATACTATGCTATGTATACAACAATGTATACAGGGGCGTGAAGGGATGTATCCACCGCCAGCTGTATTTTATAAAAATCTGTTCATGTGCAAAATTTCCACAGGACATGGGAGGCATTTAATCTGAATTTTTCGCCATATTGGTATCACTTACCACAAGCTTTAGTTGGGCCAAAATACATAATATTATAATAGATATCATTTTTGTCTGTTAGTGATACACTGGTAGTGGCACTTATACCATTAGCAACATATCTTTTGTGCTAATCCTCTCCATTACTGTAAAGCCCTCTTCAGTTTTCAGAAATGCTGACTAAGGTTAGAAACACAGAGCTGAGCGTGGAAAAGGAAAATCATTAGACAAATAAAAAGACTTTAATCCTTTTGTGTCTGCACTGTGTTCTCTGAGGACCATCTGCACACGGTTTAGCTGTGTTTGGAACAATGATTCACCAGTCCGAGGTGGACAGATGCACAATAATCAATAAAGTCATCTTGTAGAAACATTTAAACTGCTGACTCAGCCAAGCATTGATTGTGTTTATCTCTCTCTCTCTTTCAGCTCCAGTTCAGGTTTCTCAGACAGTCGTCCTCAGTCTCCAGCTCGCACTCCTGTCTTCCTCAACCCCAATGCCCCGCCCCCTCCTCCACCCCCATTACCTCCGCCTCCTCCACCTCTCCCATCCACCGTATCCGGGTCCAGCATGCGGGGCACACCACCTCCCCCTATCCCGCCCCTGCCCTCACAGCAGCCCCCAGCTATCCCACCCCCTCCGGCACCTCTTCAAATCGCTCCAGGTGTGTTGCACCCCGCCCCTCCTCCTGTGGCCCCACCCCTTCACTCCTCTCCGGCCCGCCTCCAGCAGGATAAGTCCCTGCCCCCTGGTGTGGGAGATGGCACTGTTTTACCGCCTCCTCCACCACCTCCTCCTCTACCCCTCCCAGGAGCCAGGAGCTCCTCCCCTTGTTCATCTGCAGGTCCGCACCCTGTGCCTTCCTTCCCTGGAGCAGTTTCTTCTCCGCCCACTCACTCGGGTCACGAGGCCAAGAGGTATCCTGCCAATTTGCCACCCATCAGCGATGCACGCAGTGTCCTATTAGAAGCCATTCGTAAAGGTAAGGAGGAGTTAGGAGTTTGTTGTTAACACTTGTAAACCTGTCAACTTTTGAATTTCAGCGATTTCCACAAGGAACCTGCATTTAAATGGCTAATAAAGTGTGTATGGTCTGAATGGCACCTGAATGTCCCATTTGTGATGTTTTTGTGTAACAGCACATCAGACCAAGCTGTTACTGATACATCCCAGTTAGGATTCCCCAATCTTATACTGCCCTTTTAGTGGATCTTCTGTTTTATAGTCTATGTTTTAAACACAGTATTCAGAGCACCATCTGATGTCTTTAAGACCCCATTAATGGTAATAATTGCCACAGAACCAGTAGCACTGAAATTAAAGCATACCATATTATCAGACACTACGAAAAACTATAAGAAAATGCTGTTTTTAAGGGAGGGAAAACTGCACACCTTTGTTTAAAATCAGCACCAGCCAGCATGTTCAGAACTGAGCAGATTCTAACGCTAATGCTAGTACTCACATGCTATCAAAACCCAATTATAGCATATTCACCCCACTGTAAAACAGTTAGTTCCAAACAGTAGTCTAAACAACAAAAGATATCAGTCCAGTGTGTGTACCACCACACAAACACACACACACACGAAGAAGTAGTGTAGGACATTTCAGATTTCCCGTCACATTACAATTGCAGTCTGATTAAATATGTTGTGGTGATTTAAGGATTATGTGCATTTAAAACATACCTTTCTTCTCAAAAGATAGATTGTCTATATGCAAAAGCCCTATTCTCTGCTGAACAAAGTAGACTAGACTTTTGAACATGTTAAACAGTTCCCTGTTTTTCATAATTTAACTCTCCTATTATGGGTCAAATTTTGAAGGTCTAGGAAAAACAAAAACTACAACAAAATTGCAATGTTGTTTTAATGTTATGTAGAACTATTGTGTTCTATATTGGTCTTTCAAAAGTAATAAAGTAGTGAAACATTGAAAAAGTTAGAACATTTTTTTAATGAAAAACTAGTGAATTATCCTAATTGAAGCATTATCTGCTAGAGGTAAAGAACGCCATTGCACTAAATATTGATAGAATAATTAGCAATAGAGTTAGAAAAAAATATTAACACTGCTGGTTCGGATTTTTTTTCTACTGTTCCTGACAAATGAACATAGTAAGAGGGTTAATTAAGTATAACTGGCTGTGCCATATTCAGTTATAAAGACCGGAGGGCATGCCTTTTAAGTGGTTTAATGCAGTTTTTGTGCTGAATAGACAACTACTAAAAAAATATAGTAACTTTTTTCCAGGACATGTGTAATCTCATTACAGTTTGAGGGTAGGCATTTTTTAGTAGATACCCCCCAGCACTTGTTACGATGTGGTAAATTTTATGCTGAGTGATCTCTGTTTCTCTGTCTCTCAGGTATCCAGCTGAGGAAGGTAGAGGAGCAAAGGGAACAGGAAGCCAAGCACGAGCGCGTGGGCAATGATGTAGCCACTATCCTGTCTCGGCGCATTGCTGTGGAGTACAGCGACTCAGAAGACGACTCTGAATTCGATGAGGTTGACTGGATGGAGTGAGAGCGTGGAATGTATGTAGGACAGGAAATGTTTAGGAGTGAAGGAGAAAGAAATTCCCATTTAACAAATGTGTCTCATTTAACTCTTTGTGCCCCTCCTCCATGGTTCTCTGTGGTACATTTCAGAAGACTTCCTGACTTCAGTTTTTTTTCTCCAGAATGCTTCAATCTTACAATTGTTCTTTTTTGAGAACATAATGCAGTTTATGTTGCGGTTCTCATTTTTTTCAACTCTTCTTGTAGAAAAACGAGTGAAAGTAACAGCCGTTTTAACTGTAGCTCATTTTAAAGGGGGACAACAGTGATCCACTGTCTCATTGTTTGTTTGTATGAAGTGTTATGTAAAGGGGCAATGAAGAGCACCTTACTGAAGTCCTAGGCAATGCTGCCACCTTTTGGTTATGGATAAAACTGAAGTGGCATTTTTATTTAGTTTTATTTTAAATCATAAAGAAGACGTTTTACATCTTAAAAAGGCCAGTAAATCCCTGTCTGAATCAAGGCACACATCTTGAAAAAAAAAACAATGTGATGGTTCCTTTATGAATCAGACTCATTTTTCATATTTCATATCAGTGAGGAATATGTGATGTCATGTCATTGTATGATTGTAATAAGAAAAAAGTGGTTAAGGTTCTTGTTAATTGTAATGATTTGAAAATGTAAAAAATGGGGGCATAAACTACTTAAGCAGGTGTTCAAATGAACCTGTGCAGAGAGGCGTGATCGCCGTGCTTTGACAGGGCTCTAGATTCAGGTGGGTTCTAGCTAACCCATGAAGGTGCAGGGATCTTGCAAAAAAAACATTTCAGCAGGAGGAACAGATACATCCTTCGAGCCCCATTACTTTGTAATAATAATAAGAAGCATTGTGTGATAAAACAATTTTGAACAAATCAGTTCATTCTAACATTCTAATTTTCTCCTTTATACGATTTGAGTTTGTCGCCACTCGCCGGTCATCAGCGAATGAATGACCTGCTATCTACCTGTTCATGTTCTAACTGAAAAAAAGACTTTGCTGTTCATTTCTCTTTCTTCTGCCTTATGGTTTGCATAGACGTGTCGTTAAGTTGATGAATGTACTGTGCTGTTACTACTTTTTGCCTGCTTTCCTAAGCAATAGCTGTTTCTCCGTTCCAGCCAGGAAAAAAAGACAAGGAAACAAAAAAAAATCTGATTTAAAGTGTATACCTTGTAACTTACGTAACTGTTTAATGTAACAGTTTGCTCGAATTAATAAAACCAAATGTTATGTTTAAAGTGCATTGAAATGTTCTTTTGCCACTTGGTGATATGTAAAGATTTGTGCAATTACAAATATAAATGTGCTGTTCTTAAATTTTTATATGTTTTCATAAACATTGGCTGTTTATTTGCTTAATTTAACATATTGAGGAGAAAAGTAACATGTACAAAGGATAAGGCCCTTGTCATGTTTTTCAATATGGCACAAAAAAGCCATGTTTAGTGTAATTTAAATGAGTATATACACAGTATTTCAGAATGGATATTTTGACCAATGGAGGTGCAGCATCATCTGGTGTACAAACAGTAGTATACTGCACTTAAATCTGCAATTTGGCCAATGTAGTTTGTCCTTTACATTTGATCTATTCTGATCGCATATGCTATTCAAGGCTAACCTTAAAGGATCAAATTTAGTTTAATAGTATAAAAACTTATTTTAATTTCTTCTCACCTTAGAAACATGTTATTAGAGGAATATATTCAACACAAAGCACCATAAGACAACTGTACAAACAGATCTTATACACAGTGTGTACTTACTATAAGTGATGCAAAATATACAGTAATATATTTCATATTAGCAACAAGAGAATGCAACACACTGAACCACCTGTCTATCTCCAATCTCTCTCACTTTTACTTTAAATTACCATCTAAGCAAAAAAGAGAAGAGAAGCTCCAGGCTCAAATTTAGTTTCACCAGACACTTTGAGGCATTGCTGTGACCAAGTAGCACTGAAACTTTACAAAGGAGCATTACGGTGCTGAACCTCTGAACAAGGGAAAGATATAATTAATAAAATAAAGAAATAAGTGAAGAATTCAATTTCAAAGGGCATTAGTTATAATAGTAATATAATAGTTTCACACAATACAGTATTGTGTAGTTTGCAAATAAATAAAATAAAGAAATTAATATAAAATATTTTTGAAATTTGTAAAAAATTAATTGTCTAAATATTCCTAAGGAATTCCAGATCAATGGACAGGAATGAAGTAAAAATGTGAGAATAAAGTGAAGAATAGGAGATTGTCACGTTTCTAATCTATCTAGATGAATATAATAAGAACAGCCTCTGGTTTAAGGCAAAAAAAGCAAAAGTAAAATACTATTTTCCTATTCTTAACTTTATACTGACATTTTTCATTATTCACTAACCTGGAATTTCATTCAGTGTATTAGCATTTTAGCCATTATATTTTTTTCTGAATTTGTGAAAATATTTTTCACTTATATATTTACTTATTTTATCTTCCAACCACATATAACAAATGTGTAAGAGTCATTATAGGAATGCTGTGCCTTTTGGCCATTAACATAACTAAAAAAATTATACTTTTAATTATTTTAACTATTGACCATACTAAAACGTCTGATTACACAGAAATCCTATTTTCCAGCTTAATCACTGTATATTTTAACTTTTAATTTCCTGTCTTACATGTATCCAATGGATAAAGGCAGGGTGGACAGTTTTGTTGATGAAAATGTGGTTGATCAAAAGTAGCAGATATGTTGAATTGTTTATGATGTCTGTTTTAAAGATACAATTATACAATTTTCTAAAATTATTTCCATTACTGTAGTATTTTACTGTGACAGAATATGGGCAGCTTCAGCATTATCTCAACTAAGTATAACGACATATATGGAAAATATTAAATAAAAATATATTCTATTGCTGGAGATTCTTCGGGTGCTTGAAAATAAAAGTGTGAAGGTTGTGATGTCACTAATATCAAAGTTATTTGTAAGAAATAGACTGACAAAAGACTGTAAGAAAATGTAAATGTGTCTTATTTAACCATTAAAATAAACCAGGCAGTGCTACAGACATGTTAAAAAACCCCATGCCCACATAAAAGAAGTGTATTTAATGTGAACATTTTATCTATATTTGTAATAATGTTTTTATTTGGAATGCAATTTGAAATATGTATAGTTACACAGTGTTTATATGAAATTTAAACAAAAAAAAAAACTGCAGAAAAAAGTCACATTATATTAAAATAGACCATTAATTGTATATACTCATTGTGAAATCTATTTCTTTTGAGCTAAATGTTTTTAAATTTTCCTGACTGTCCTCATGTCAAAAGCAATATATGCTGCACTAGCCCACCATGATATAAAATACCACTTAATCTTTAAATAAATTCATCTATTGTCACTCACTTTACTGACACCATTTTCTCTTTCCCCTTCATGACTATGTACATATTCTGAATTAGTTCCTTATGAATTTCCCCCTTTAGTCCAAATATAACAAACAGACAAATAGATAACAGGCAGAAACTAAACAGCTTTAAGTTATTTTGTATACACGTAGATCCATATAGCCATGATTTATTTAACATCCATTTAAAAGTCAGGAGCTTCAAAATGTACATTTTATAAGGTATTTCTCATCAGTTGTCAATAATCTACTGGTGCTATTATAGATAAATAGATTTAGATACAGATCATCTTATCACTGTGATTTTGTATTTATAATTTAGATTAATAATAGTCATAGTGGACTTTTATTTTGACTTTGCCGTTTCAGTAAGAGAAGAGGAAGATCGTTTTTACATGTATATGATTAAGTGTGTAAACAGCAGTAATCCACTTTAAATCTCCCATCCAAACCAGACGTAACGAGCAGAGCCGGTGTTCTGAAAATCTGTGCTACCTTATCAGATTGTGCTACCGTAGCGCATTTTTATAGACATAGCTGTCGGATTGTGCTACCGCGTCGAAATGTCCTACCGCACAGCGCATTTCTTAAAGGGGCAGTAACTCGCCTATAAAGTAATAAAGCACGTGTTTTTTACCCTTTCTGCTTACTCCAGTGACGAAATTACCTTATCAGAATGCGTTACTAGTATCAGTACTGTAGGTAGGATAGATTTATAGACTAAATTACCTTATCAGAATGCGCTACCAGCATTTACACTGTAGGTAGGATAGATTTATAGATTAAATTACCTTATCAGAATGCGCTACCAGCATTTACACTGTAGGTAGGACAGATTTATAGACTAAATTACCTTATCAGAATGCGCTACCAGCATTTACACTGTAGGTAGGATAGATTTATAGACTAAATTACCTTATCAGAATGTGCTACCAGCATTTACACTGTAGGTAGGATAGATTTATAGACTAAATTACCTTATCAGATTGTGCTACCAGTATCAGTACTGCAGGTAGGATAGATTTATAGACTAAATTACCTTATCAGAATGTGCTACCAGCATTTACACTGTAGGTAGGATAGATTTATAGACTAAATTACCTTATCAGATTGTGCTACCAGTATCAGTACTGCAGGTAGGATAGATTTATAGACTAAATTACCTTATCAGAATGTGCTACCAGTATCAGTACTGCAGGTAGGATAGATTTATAGACTAAATTACCTTATCAGAATGTGCTACCAGCATTTACACTGTAGGTAGGATAGATTTATAGACTAAATTACCTTATCAGATTGTGCTACCAGTATCAGTACTGCAGGTAGGATAGATTTATAGACTAAATTACCTTATCAGAATGTGCTACCAGCATTTACACTGTAGGTAGGATAGATTTATAGACTAAATTACCTTATCAGATTGTGCTACCAGTATCAGTACTGCAGGTAGGATAGATTTATAGACTAAATTACCTTATCAGATTGTGCTACCAGCATTTACACTGTAGGTAGGATAGATTTATAGACTAAATTACCTTATCAGATTGTGCTACCAGCATTTACACTGTAGGTAGGATAGATTTATAGACTAAATTACCTTATCAGAATGTGCTACCAGTATCAGTACTGCAGGTAGGATAGATTTATAGACTAAATTACCTTATCAGAATGTGCTACCAGTATCAGTACTGCAGGTAGGATAGATTTATAGACTAAATTACCTTATCAGAATGCGCTACCAGCATTTACACTATAGGTAGGATAGATTTATAGACTAAATTACCTTATCAGAATGTGCTACCAGTATCAGTACTGCAGGTAGGATAGATTTATAGACTAAATTACCTTATCAGAATGTGCTACCAGCATTTACACTGTAGGTAGGATAGATTTATAGACTAAATTACCTTATCAGATTGTGCTACCAGTATCAGTACTGCAGGTAGGATAGATTTATAGACTAAATTACCTTATCAGAATGTGCTACCAGCATTTACACTGTAGGTAGGATAGATTTATAGACTAAATTACCTTATCAGATTGTGCTACCAGTATCAGTACTGCAGGTAGGATAGATTTATAGACTAAATTACCTTATCAGAATGTGCTACCAGCATTTACACTGTAGGTAGGATAGATTTATAGACTAAATTACCTTATCAGAATGTGCTACCAGCATTTACACTGTAGGTAGGATAGATTTATAGACTAAATTACCTTATCAGAATGCGCTACCAGCATTTACACTGCAGGTAGGATAGATTTATAGACTAAATTACCTTATCAGATTGTGCTACCAGCATTTACACTGTAGGTAGGATAGATTTATAGACTAAATTACCTTATCAGAATGCGCTACCAGCATTTACACTGTAGGTAGGATAGATTTATAGACTAAATTACCTTATCAGAATGCGCTACCAGTATCAGTACTGCAGGTAGGATAGATTTATAGACCAAAATACCTTATGGTTCTACCAAAAAAAATCAAGAGACCACTTCAAAATGTTCAGTTTCTCTGATTTTGCTATTTATAGGTTAATGTTTGAGTAAAATTAACATTGTTTTATTCTGAACTACTGACAACATTTCTCTCAAATTCCAACAACCACAACAAAAATATCATTTAGAACATTTAAATGTAGAAATAGAGAAATCATCAGAATAACAAAATAAAGATGCAGGGCTTTTAGACCTCAAATAATGCAAAGAAAACAAGTTCAACAATTAATGTTTTAAGAGTTCAGAAATCCGTATTTAGTGGAATAAAATGGGAGGGGGGAGAGGGGGGAGGGGGGAGAGGGAGAGGAAGAGAGGGGGGGGAGAGGGAGGGAGAGAGGGAGTTTAATTGTTTGAACATTTTGTACAGTAGTAATTGTTTCCCTTGTTATACTGTGCACACTCAAAGTGTGCCCACCTACTGCAGAGCTCACACTGCACCTGAAAATAAACCACAAATCATTAATCAAAACAGTGCAGTTGAACAAAAGAAAATGCTGGAGTGTCCAATATGGACAGTTTCACCATTGTGATGAAACTGTCAAATTATGACAACATTATATTTATATTAAAGTAGAACACATTAACAATCCCTGCATAAATAACCCTATAGTCTCTGTCCCTTAGCCTTGTTCTGTTAAGACCTTGAACTGTGTGTGACAACTTATTCTGAAGCAAAAAAATGGACGTGTTGATTTAAATACAGTTTACTGGCATGAAAAAAATTACCATTTCGATTACGCTCTTGTCGGCATCACTTTCCAGCATGGAACAAATTATGCAGTAGTCCTCAGCGTTCCCTATTAAAAATATTTACCTGGTTAAATGCCAAGGCACTCCATTATGCAGATGTGTATATTATGTAATAATCTGAGCAGCCAATCATTTGACAACAGTACAATGCATATAAATGATCAGAAGGTACTACAGGATCAGTGATTTTACATACTAGATTACCTTATCAGAATGTTCTACCAGCATCAGCGCTGTAGGTAGCATAGATTTATAAACTAAATTACCTTATCAGAATGTACATCCTGGATCAATTCAACAGGTTGGAACATTTTATTACAGAATGGAAACGGCATTACTCTAAAACTCACCACGGCATTCAAGCAAAGAACATGCTATTTGCATGCGTGCACTGCTCACAGCTCCTGGTGTTGTCTGAAGTGTGCGGACATCTCCACTCAGAAGAAAATCTTCAGAAAACTAAAATTTAAGAATAACATTGTTATGAAATGATAAAATTGTTTTTCATACAATTTACTTGACAATCATAATTATAGTAACACAAAAAATAATATGTACCTTCAACACCAATACTCCACAGCTGCTGGAGTCTTGCTGCACATTGTGCTGCATTGGCAGCACCCGCCATTCAGCTCTGTGGTCCTTGTGATCCAGAGTCTTCAAAAAATTCCTTCAATTTTTTGGAGTTGCATGTTATCAGTGTGGCTTCCAATCTGATAGTGCCAATGTATTTAATAAAGGAATGTGTCTGAAAATCTTACCTCCAGTTCCTTAGAATTTTTCTTTCTAGGGCACTTTCTTGTCCCATTGGATCAATGACTTTTAGTACCTTCTCAGACATGATGATGATCTGATGTATTTAAAAAAAAATACAAATATAAATGAATGAATACATTTATGCAATAGTACTGGACAATTGTGTCATTTCATGCACATTTTAGACTTTTAAGCACATTGATTAAAGCTGGAAAATGCTAAAACGGGCCGCTCTGTGACCAGAGATAATAATCTCTCCCTGCAAACTGAAGTAAAAACAAACATCTGGGGAAAAACATTCTACACATTCTACAACCATTCTACAAGATTTCTGAAATGAAGTAAAGCAGGACAGCTTTGAAGTTTGACAATACACACCACAAGAATCCAGTGTGCTCCAGTATTAACAGGACAGAGCCAAGTATCCTGAACAGGAAACTTCATCTGCATGAAAGTTAACAGAATGTTAGATTTATAGACTAATAACAGCAATAAAACCATCCTACCTACCAAGTGCAGTCCCCCTTGTTATATTATCTGCGCTAAATCAGAATTGTGTAAATTGCTCTGTGCAGTTCCAGTGAATGCCAGAAATTTGCATCCTACTGGTGCCTGTGTAGTTGTCTTGTTTTCCCTGTTAACTTCCCACAAGAAAATGATCAGCGACACGATTGACATCACCTGGCCCCCCTAAAAATAGCAGCATGACTTGTTACAATTTATACATTCTATTGCCGTAAGTATCCATTTCACCAATTCAATTATACGAAAAGAAAATACTTTAAGTACACACACAAACCAATCAGTCATAACATTTCATTTATCCCTGATATGGAATCCATAATTTCCCTGTGGTGGAATCCATTAATTTAAATGATCAGATATGTTTTGGCAATGCAATATTAGGCAGATGATATTGAAGGTACAGCTGATTGTATACAGACATAATGGCACCGGTCTGCTGATCTACTTGGCCTTCACTGCAATGTCAGTGTCAGTATCTCATGCAATAGCAGTGCTGATTACATTAGTGACTTACCTTACTGACACACCTGTACTGCCCAGCAAACAAAGCAGAAGCTACAACTGCACTCAATTGATACACAGGCATCTGTTTAAAAAAAAAAGGTGTCACAACATCCAAATTTATGAAAAGAAAAAAAAATTAAAACATCCAATACAATTGTAAGTCAATAATGCCTAATTGCCTTGTATGCTTCAATTAGGTGGTGCAGGTACGCATCAATGACCTATTTAAAGAAAAAAAGGTTAATAAATTATTTGGAGTATTTAATCAGTTGTCGCCAAACTATCACACCTAGCAAGAACATTGTGCCAAAAACCTTGCTTCTTTTAGGGTTCTTGAACCGAAAGTCCAAGTTTCATGGTCTTAATATACTTGGTTAGTTTTGGTTTTACACTGCAGTTCAGTGAGCACACCAAAGAATTTATATGGTACTTATCAGGATGAGTGTAACAGATTCCCCTGATTCATTTTATTATTATTAACTTATAATAGTCTACGATAAAAGTAGATATTGGAAACAAAGGCATGATCTGTTGAGCCTAGGCCTGTCACAATAAGAAGCACACAAAAAATAGCATTGCACAAAAGAAAAGTAATCTAAAGAGTTTTCAATCCTTTTTTCTATCTCAACCCTCTCAACCACATACACACTGATTCAAAGTAATTTCGGACTCATACCTCATCAGCCAGCCACCCATCTACCTGTAGCGTCCTAAAAGAGGAATCATATAATTTGTAGGGACCAACAACCGCTTCCACCCGCCCAACGTCCTTTAAAGACCACAGTCTCAGTACTGCAAAAAGGAAATATGATCACATTAGTCTCACTTTAAATGGTTAAATTAAACAAGACATGGTCAAACACAGTGTAAAACATAGATGCCCAACAGGCAACATACAAACACTGATAAGGAAATATGAAAGGCTGGACATTACAACCAAAAGATCATATAAAATATGCCCAATGTGAATGGGGCAGAATGGTCCATGTAGTAGAATAAAGCATACCCAATAGGTCCCACAAGAGGGCTGTCCACATTACTATGGATCCCGATCTACGACTTCCAAGCCAATAAAAGCTGAAATACATAACATGTTCTGATAATTTCTGCAGTTGTTGCAGAAAAAAATAACTACGATAAGAGGTTATTTTGTCCACCCTTTAGACCAAGAATGGCCAACTGGCCAAGAACGGCCAACAGGCCAAGAACGGCCAACAGGCCAAGAACGAGGATAAACGGAAACGAAATTGAGGATGAACCGGTGGGTTAAGCCAAACTGGCCAAACATTGACCAACAGGTCAAAACTGGAGCACTGCATGAAGGGCACCTTCTTCTTGTGTGGTTCTGGGTTTCGAAATAGGATTCTCAGCTACTGTGCTTAGGTTTTGAGGTTCCGTTGTTTTGTTGGAGAAAACAATAACGGATGGCCTCCTGCTGTTTGGGCTGCTGTTGCCTGCTGGCTGAACTGGTTGTGACCTTAAACCATCTTCGCTTCTCCTATATGGTTTAAGGTGGGAGATGCTGAATTTGTTTTTCAAGGGAGCTCCATGGTGGTTCTTCAGATGTACAAGCTTCCCACACACTGATGTAATAATGTATGGACCAGAGAAATCGGGCTCCATTCTTCCCCCCTTCCTTCCACGCTTCCTCATATTGAGTAGGAGAACTTCATCCCCAACACTGTATAAAATGTGCTTGTACTTTTTCTGAACTTTTTTGGCATATGCCTCTTTCTGTTTCTCCTGGGATTTGCCCATGTTCTCTTCAGCTGTTTTTTTAACAGCCTCCATGTGTTTTTTTTGAGAAGAAAGATATTCACCGTATCCTCCTTCAGGGAGAATGACTGTGGAAAGCTATGATGAGAGTTAAGAATAAAGTAGTACAACATTAAAGTTACATTTTTGGTTATGCAAACATTGAAGACATACTTTAATTTTAGCATAATAACTGATTGTTTAAAATAGTTGTCTAAATCCACTAGTTTATGGATCTGTACATCTAGCGCAGTCACGTATATATCTAAATCTATATACTAAAGCAAAGGTTTGTTTATTTATTTTTTTATCAGATGTGCCCATTTAGTCAAAAAAAGCATTTTAATCGCCACCTTTCCAATTATATATATATATATATATATATATATATATATATATATATATATATATATATATATATACACACACACACACACACACACACACACACACGTTTGTACATATGAGAAAAGAGATATAAGAGAGAAGAGACTGCATTCTTGACTTAGTTTAGATTCTGTGTCCGAGCATGTCGCGTTTTTTAAATGCTATTTTTATTTTATATAAATGTACAGAATGATAATCACAAAATAGCAAAGTAACAAATAATTTGTTCCAATCACGCAGCACTGTGCATAGCCTGCTTCTTCTATGCTGCACTGTTCATTAACATCACTCTGAACAGATTTTGCTCATTCAAACAACTATGAATTGTAGTTTAAACACAAAAATGTCCGGTTTGAATCAGCTCAGGCTCATAGTGACGGCAGGGCAGGTCGGGCTCAGATAGGAACTGGGTAAGATAGGGTCAGGCCGGATATTTTGTGCCTGATCAAAGCTCTAATTTGTCTTAAATTAAAATTAAATAAATAATTGCATAATAACAGCATAACAGTAAACACTGTTTATATGGCACAGAGTTCCGGATAAATTAAGCAATGGAAATAATACAGCATATTGTGTTGAGCCACCCTAAATCACCACAGATGAAATTCTTTCACTGTGACAGCCCTAATGCATACATTTAGCCAGTTGGTTTGTTAACAGTTTAGAATCTGCATGCGGTATGGACTACTTAACATTATTATGGACTAGGACTGATTTCATAGGATTTGCTTCATGGACTAAAGCCTTCTAAATTAAACACATCACATTAAATCAAATCAAACATCACATTAAATAAAATGGAACAAATAAATTAACATCCAAATGCCTTGACATTCATTTGATCAAATATTTCATAAGCCAAGTGAACATACTAACCGGCAACTCCACAGGAAGCTCAGATGGAAACACTGCCTCCCTACCATACATTAGAAGAAATGGTGAATGTTTCGTGGTAGTGTGGACCTTTGAGCGCAGGGAAAAGAGTGTGGCATCAAGAAAGACATCCCAGTCATTCTGCTTTTCATTGACCAACTTTTTCAGGGCTCTGTAACCATAAAGTAATGACACAAGTTGAAAAACAAAGTTTGCTAAGAAGTTTATGCAGGATTGAGAGTGTGGGAAGAAGAATACAAATATCAAATGTTCAAACATACACACAGCTCTGGAGAACACAAGAGAGGATGAGGATGAGCATGCAATAAGGCACAGGGTTGGGGAATCGCAGCAGTCTCAACTTCAAACCCGAGCAGGTCAGCAATTTGTCCTTAAGGCATCAAATAGCTTATACATCCAATAAAACTATTCTCTTCATCTAAGCACAATTTCATAATTTCTTAAAATATTTGGCTTGTTTGGAAAAGTAAAAAAAATGTTTATATAAATGTGATGATCACTACAAATCTTACATTACTTATACACCAACACTCCAACACTATATAATATTCCATTTGCTCCATTGCTTAGTTCCAAGTATCATTATCTTTAATTACAAAAATACATGTACTCATACAAAAAATGGTATCTAGGCTTCCCTAGAATATACACAGGCAGAATAAATGTCAGCAGCAGCAGTCACTTTATCTTGAAGACCAAATTAAAATTACATCCTACCGTTTTATGTTATCATTTGTCTTTTCATCAAGCCCATTCGTTTGAGGGTGGTAGGCTGCTGTCACACTCCTTTCAATATGGAGCATGTCACACAGCCTTTGGTTTAGCTTCAAAAAGAAAATGATTGTAGTTAACAAATCTCTCAGAAAAAAATCGTTAGATTTTCCTCAATTTGGCCAATAAAATATGTAACATTTCCCATTACATTGTGTGAACACTAACTGAAAAACAGATAAATGCATATTTTAAACAACAACAACAAAAAACAAACACACAATAAAACAAATACAACACACAGATTTTATACACGGTATTGTAACACACTTACTTCATTAACAAATTCTCGCCCCTGATCTGAGAGAATTCTTTTTGGACAGCCATGACAGTAAATTATAGAACATAAGTGTTTCCCCACTTCAGCTGCAGATTTACTTCTTAGTGGAAAGGCCTCAACCCACTTGGAGAAGTAATCAGTAACTGTCAATATGTATTGACAGCCATCTGATGTTTCAGGTAATGGGCCAGTTAGGTCAATGCCAACAAGCTCCCACACCGCAGACACCTACCAGTAAAAAAACAAAAACAAAAAAAAAACAATTGCATCATGTATTTCGAAAGAACTGGTCATCAGAATTGTGTTACTGAATGCATTTACCTTAATGCACTGTAGCGGCTGTGCAACATCCAGGGGTTTCCCTACTTTCTGGCACTTGTCGCATTCCAAGACCTTCAGGCATAAATGTGTTAATATACCAATGACACTTGCAATTATATAATAGTTAAAACAGAAAAAGAAATAAACATACCCAATTTTCTATATCAATGGTCATGCCTGGCCAGTAAAACCTGGCACACATGGCACTACGTGTCTTCATGACACCCGAGTGTCCACCGATTGGGCTGGAATGAAACTCCTCGAACATAACCCTGGCGTCCTCCTTTTTTTTAATGACCTTTCTTTTCATTTCAAAGAAGAGGTCTCCATCTGAATTGAAAATGGACCACACAAAAGTTTATAGCACAAAGCACATTCAAATAAAGTTACTAAGCCTATAAAATCTATCCTACCTGCAGTACTGATACTGGTAGCGCATTCTGATAAGGTAATTTAGTCTATAAATATATCCTACCTACCTATCCTACCTACCTACTGGTAGCGCATTCTGATAAGGTAATTTAGTCTATAAATCTATCCTACCTACAGTGTAAATGCTGGTAGCACAATCTGATAAGGTAATTTAGTCTATAAATCTATCCTACCTACAGTGTAAATGCTGGTAGCGCATTCTGATAAGGTAATTTAGTCTATAAATCTATCCTACCTGCAGTACTGATACTAGTAACGCATTCTGATAAGGTAATTTAATCTATAAATCTATCCTACCTACAGTGTAAATGCTGGTAGCACATTCTGATAAGGTAATTTAGTCTATAAATCTATCCTACCTACAGTGTAAATGCTGGTAGCACATTCTGATAAGGTAATTTAGTCTATAAATCTATCCTACCTACAGTGTAAATGCTGGTAGCACATTCTGATAAGGTAATTTAATCTATAAATCTATCCTACCTGCAGTACTGATACTGGTAGCACATTCTGATAAGGTAATTTAGTCTATAAATCTATCCTACCTACAGTGTAAATGCTGGTAGCACATTCTGATAAGGTAATTTAGTCTATAAATCTATCCTACCTACAGTGTAAATGCTGGTAGCACATTCTGATAAGGTAATTTAATCTATAAATCTATCCTACCTGCAGTACTGATGCTGGAAGCACATTCTGATAAGGTAATTTAATCTATAAATCTATCCTACCTACAGTGTAAATGCTGGTAGCGCATTCTGATAAGGTAATTTAGTCTATAAATCTATCCTACCTGCAGTACTGATACTGGTAGCACATTCTGATAAGGTAATTTAGTCTATAAATCTATCCTACCTACAGTGTAAATGCTGGTAGCGCATTCTGATAAGGTAATTTAGTCTATAAATCTATCCTACCTGCAGTACTGATACTGGTAGCACATTCTGATAAGGTAATTTAATCTATAAATCTATCCTACCTACAGTGTAAATGCTGGTAGCGCATTCTGATAAGGTAATTTAGTCTATAAATCTATCCTACCTGCAGTACTGATACTGCTAGCACAATCTGATAAGGTAATTTAGTCTATAAATCTATCCTACCTACAGTGTAAATGCTGGTAGCACATTCTGATAAGGTAATTTAGTCTATAAATCTGTCCTACCTACAGTGTAAATGCTGGTAGCGCATTCTGATAAGGTAATTTAGTCTATAAATCTATCCTACCTGCAGTACTGATACTGCTAGCACAATCTGATAAGGTAATTTAGTCTATAAATCTATCCTACCTACAGTGTAAATGCTGGTAGCACATTCTGATAAGGTAATTTAGTCTATAAATCTGTCCTACCTACAGTGTAAATGCTGGTAGCACATTCTGATAAGGTAATTTAGTCTATAAATCTATCCTACCTGCAGTACTGATACTGGTAGCACATTCTGATAAGGTAATTTAGTCTATAAATCTATCCTACCTACAGTGTAAATGCTGGTAGCACATTCTGATAAGGTAATTTAGTCTATAAATCTATCCTACCTACAGTGTAAATGCTGGTAGCACATTCTGATAAGGTAGGTTAATCATTTTTCATTATCACTACAGCAGCAGCAAGAATTCACTGACCTTTTACTTGAAACTTGGAGGCATATCTCCTGAGGTTCTGCCTTTGCGATTTGTTATAAGCATTAGGGTATGTTCCCACGGCCAAAAATGCATAAATCGTATCCCACTTCTCTTCCATCGCTGCAATTATCAACTGAATCTAATAAAGCACATGTGAACAAAGGCTTAATAATGAAATATTTATGCCCCAAAACACAATAAAAGGCTTAATAATTAAATATTTCTGCCCCAAAACACGTTAACGTTAAAAAGCTTAATAATGAAATATTTATGCCCCAAAACACGATAAAAGGCTTAATAATGAAATATTTCAGACATTTTGACCCTAACTTACACGTGTAGTAATAATCAAGTGAATTTAATAAAGCATATGTGAACAAAGGCTTAATAATGAAATATTTCTGCCCCAAAACACGATAAAAGGCTTAATAATGAAATATTTCTGCCTCAAAACACGTTAAAAGGCTCAATAACTAAATATTTCCACCATTTTGACCCTACACGTGTTAGATAAGTTACACGTGTAGTGTTAATCAACTGAATGTAATAAAGCGTATGTGAACAAAGGCTTAATAACGGAATATTTCTGCCCCAAAAACACGATAAAAGGTTTAATTATGAAACATTTCTACCTCAAAACACGATAAAATGCGCTAAATACGCGTTACTAACCGTGAATCCGAGAGCACCATCTGCCAGCAGCACGAAATTATGGGCGTGGCTCTGAATACCAGAAAACTGATGTTGCGCATGCGCAATAGCCCTTGGTAGGACGTTTCGATGGGTAGCATGGATTTTCAGGACACCGGTTAATGGAGAGCCTGGTCACCTCCTGTCTCTCCGTTACATCAGAAAACCACTGCGCACCGCTAGAGGGAGCCCGCGAGAGAGCCCTAAATGAATGGGGAGACGTGGAGCTAAACTACTAAAAACACAAAATAAAAAAATATTAACTACATTTAAGATGTTCCTTAAACACTGCCTGGCCACCAACAAAGTCGCCACCAAAAAAAGGTCACACATGCTAATATTTTGTTGAACCACCTTTAGCTTTGATTGCGTGGAGCTTTGTGTCAATAAGCTTCTGCAATGTACCAACACTAATTTCTTTCCAGTGTTGCATCCATATTTCACCAAGATCTTGCAGCATTGATGATGGTAGAGTCTGACCGCTGCACAAAACTTCTCCAGCACATCCTAAAGATTCTCAATGAGGTTAAGATCTGGACTCTGTGGTGAACAATCCATGTGTGAAAATGATGATCTCATGCTGCCTGAGTCACTCTTTCACAATTCCAGCCCCATGAATTCTGGCATTGCCATTCCATGACCACAAGGTGTGTATTTCTACATGGTTGTTTAAGAAATGAGAAGCAACTGGGGTTTAATAACTTGCTGCCAGCTGTTAGACAATCACCCATGCAGTAATTATCCAATAGGAGGCTTTTTGCTTATGCTGTCCATACGCTACATAACTTTGAAAAAACGCTGAAAAGATTTGTAATATACTAAAGTCTGACACCCTCTTACATCTAAAGACAAGTCACATACTTTTTAATCACAGGCTAAGATTTTGCTAATTTTTGCCTTACACCTAACGATTTTCAAACGATTTTTCTGTCGCAAACAAATTTCCAGAGTCAGGATAAAATCAAGAGAGTCTGGCTAGAGTCAAGCTGTTTTAGATAGAATTAATGCAATAAAGAACATAATTCTTGCAAAATGTGTATTTAATTAACTTGTTTGTATCAAAAATAAAACTGCACAATAAGACAAAGCAGTGCAAAAATATATTTTTAAATAGAATGACTTTAAAGTGCTGCCTGTGTTTAAAATACTGTACATATTAAAGTAAGAACCATATAAGGCATATTAACTGCAAAATGTGTTCTGTTTTAAACCGTTTGTAAACAATCACGTAAAATATTATTGCCTTGTGGTTTCCCGTAGCTCTTCTATTGGTTGTTGACATTGCTCTCGTGAAACTGTGATTCTTTGCTAAACATGATTGTAGCAAAAAAAAAAAAAAAAAAAAGGGGGGGGGGGAAGCTTATAGGCAGAGTTGAACACAAAATGTATTCTATAAAAAATATCAAGAACAAAATACAGTGCGGCAGAAAACTGTTAATGGGGACAAAGGTGGTGAGTCTCTGATAAATCACAGCGATATTCACATTATTTGTTACTTAATATATATGTATTGTATGTAAATTCCAACAGAGGCATGAGAGGAAAGAAATCTCAGAAAGACTGCAAATATCCCCAGTCTTTGTAAACTCTTAGCCTGTGACTTAAAAGTCTGTGAGTAAAAAGTCTGTAAATAAAAAGTCTGTGACTTGTCTTTAGATGTAAGGGGGTCAGACTTTTTTCTGTAAAAAGTTTTTACTAAGTCGTGTAAGGACACTGTTAGGTGTAAGGTCGGCATTAATACAGGGGGTGACTTGTTTTGGCCAGACGGTGTATTTCGGAACGTAGAATTAAGTATTATGCAAAAAGCAAATATAACTAGGCTGTATGTTTACATTTCTCTACAGTAACGGGGTTTACATGCGCTGCATTCTGCTGCTACTCGTTTAAAGTGTTTATTATGAGTGGAGTTTAAAAGCTCTCCTGTGCTGAATGATGTGATCTCGCACCCCCTGGTGGAGGCGCCGTAGAGTGGGCGGTCTCCTGTGTGGAGGGTCTGTGGTGAGGACCCGGATTGAGACTTTTACAGTAGGTATGTGTGCGGCGCTCGACTCGCAGCACTTCCGCTGGGGTGATGCGCAGTGTGTGGCTGCGCGCGCAGCAGGGCTGGGTCTCGGTGTGTAGCTGTGTCGCCGGTTCATCTGTAGCCCGTGGAGGAGCAGCTGATCCACAGCCATGCAGAGCAGAGGAGCCCCGGCAGCGCCGCTGACCTGAACCCCCCGGGAGCGGCGCGGGAAGATGACCGATGTCACCAAGACCCTCCACAAGTGGCACGCGAGCTTCAGGAAGGGCACGGACTTCGACTCGTGGGGGCAACTGGTGGAGGCGATAGATGAGTACCAGATGTGAGTAGACTGTGGAGGGAGGGAGGGAGGGAGGGAGCGAGCGAGCGGCGCGGGGCTCACAGAGCTCTGTGAGTGTGAGTGTGAGTGGGCAGCAGGCTGGTGTTGAGTGTTTGGTGTCTGTTTAGCAGCGCTGTAATACCGCGGGCGGGCGGGTCAGTGAGCGCCAGCGGACCCCCCTCTCTCTCCCTCCCGCAGTAACTGTACATGTTGCAGAACTGCCGCCACACCCTCCTCCTCCTCCTGCTCCTGCTGCTGCTGCTGGTTGTTCCTGTGGGCGGAGCTTCTCCCAGAGGTTCTCTGAGTCGGGGGTCTCTGATCAATAACCGCTGATCACTCAGTGATACACTAATAACTCACACCCACCTCTAATCAAACTACTATAATAACAGAATAAGGGTCAGTAACCCTTATTCATTGAGTTCTCTAACGGAGGAAAAATCGAGATAAAAATGGGTGTAAACTTCATTTAATTTGGGGTTTCATATTTTATTATTTTAAGTAGGCTGGTTTATAACATTCAGAATTCTGTTACAAAAGTGGGAAAAACAGAAAGTAGACTGTATGAAATCCAATTACATCACTAAATGTAACAAAATGAATAATGAGTTTTAGTAGTGCTAGCAGGTTCTGTGATTCATTAATGTAAACCAATCGCATGTAATCACGTTCTTCAGTATTTTAAACTGCACTGTTCAATTAAATTAGTACATTAATGAATAACTCGACTTAAAAGCTCCACATCAGCCAGAAACAGATGCTGAAAACACTGTATATCTCTCACAACTAAACACCAATTTTATAGAGCTTCACCTTTATTCACCTAATACATTACGAACCAAATTTAGAAGACGCTCTGGCCCACTCAAATACAGTGCAACTACACTCTAATATATTTTCTACAGTAATAGCTGAAATATGTTGCTCTGTAATAATAAAACATACCAGCCCAGCTTAAAACCCTTAAAATGAGACAGTAACAGTATTTAGATATTTACAATATTACAGACAAATGTAATAAAAATACTTCTTTATTATGTTGGTCAATACAGTAATTGTTTTCAATGAACATCTTTTTTTTATTTATATAATCTGCCTTGGCACTTTTATTATGAAGCCAAAATGTTAGATTAGCGATAATGCAGTGCTGGTTAGATACTGGAATGCAGCTAGCGGCTCAATGCAGTCGAACTCGGCAGTAAGGATTGCAGTGTTAGCTTAGATGCTAACTGTTGAAAAGTTTGCTGATTTTTGATATCAGAAGGATGTTATATTATGCTGTTTTTTTGCTTTTTTGTTTGACAGACTTGCAAGGCAGCTGCAGAAAGAGGTCCAGTCATCAAATTCACATGATTTTACAGAGGAGCAGAAGGTAGGTAGAGGTACTTTAGTCATGTCTGCTTCAAGTTTGAAATATCCCTGTGCCTTAATCAGATATAGAATCAGTATTTACAAATTAAACAAGACCTATAATGTTTCCTAGAACTATTAAGTATAAATGTTCATAATCATTTCCATATGTCTTTTTTCCCCAGAAAAACCTGGGAAAGATTGCAACATGTCTTGAAATGCGAAGTGCATCCTTACAGGTGTGTAGTCTTGCTGCTCTGTATACAAAATAGCTCACCAATAAATAATTTTAAGCCTGGTTCAATGTTAAGGTTAGTTTTAAGTTAATGTGGATCAAATGCAGGAACTTGTGGTAAAGTACAGCTGGTGATTGGAGGTTTTCATACACTCATCATGACATGTCATGTCAATATTTGGTAACTATTAGCAACTTTTTGGAGCAGAACTCTTGCATGCATATTGAAACACTTTCACTTTCAAATTTGTTTCATGCATGTCCTTTTGGAATACCCAGTGTCAACAATCTAGCTGTCCATTATTCTATTATTCTCTGTGCAATTTACCCTTGCCACAGGCAGCAAAACATCCTCAGAGCATGGTGCTACCTCCACCATGCGTGACAGATAGTACATGGTTCTGGTGCTAAATGCCACTTATATTTCCCAAATATACTTGTGGCCAACTCAAGCTTTTTTCTATATGACCGTAAATCTCCCCATATGGTCAACTTCAAACATAGATAATGTTTTATACCACTGCCTCCCAATTCCCCGGTGTTGTAAATAGACAATGGTGTTCATATGAGGGGGAAATTTGTGTCTTCTTACAGAACTGTGCAAAGTGACTACACCTCCTTATCTTGAAGAGTATAAAAAATACTCCTGTACTTACTTTCCTGTTTTACTGTATACCAACATGTCAGTCTGATAAGTGCTGTTCATGTGTGCTGTAATGTACTCTGTCACACTCACTAACATCACATTTAAAGGCTTTTACAAAATAAAATTCAAGATGTGATCCAAGACAGAACTACTGGTATGCTGGTAAGACAAGCAAATCAAGACTACCATATAAATGCACAGCATAAGTATAAGCTACATAGAGGGGGTCATAAGTACAAAACTCCCTCACCA
Source organism: Astyanax mexicanus (assembly GCF_023375975.1). Lineage (NCBI taxonomy): Eukaryota > Metazoa > Chordata > Actinopteri > Characiformes > Acestrorhamphidae > Astyanax > Astyanax mexicanus. The sequence continues at coordinate 54,345,457 of NC_064408.1, forward strand.
AACTTAACATTTCAAGTTTGTTTCGGATATTATGAGAAATAAGTAATGAAATAAGTAATAGGGGCTGATTAAGTCTACATAGAAGTCTTTAGCCACAATAAGCAAATGTACAGTTGGGGAAAAAAGGAAGATGTCAAACAATCTGGAAGCAATATATCAGGATAATAAAGGATCTAAAATATACCTCAAAACCACATACACAAAAGATTTCACAGTGGCCCTCACAGTCCCCTTACTTAAAGGGCATAGAATTAACTTTAAAGAATTTTAACTGAGCGAGGTGCATTTGCAACACATGATTTCTGACAGACGGTGCAATGGGGTGCTTTCTTTGTACGATGCCCAAACCTCTTGCACAGGACACAGCAATGAGTTCAGTATATAAGCTATATACAGTCATATATATTTATATCTTTGTAATGTATTATATTATACAGAGTAGTTTTGGCTTAAATATATTAAAAGTTAATGTCCAAACATCATTCTCACCATCTTTTTTTTATGTTTTTAGTACAACCAATCCCAAGAAGATTTTAAGTTGGAAGACTTGAAGAAACTGGAACCCAGTATGTACACTAAGACATGTGTATATAGTTGTTGTTTAATGTTATATTAAGATTAATTCTATGGAAGTTTGCTGTTTAAATATAATACAATACAATATAATATTTTGTATTTTTATACTCTTGCCCTTCAGGACTGGAGCTGTTGATTTTATATGTTTATATTCAGTGGTGTGAAAAAGTGTTTGCCCCTTCATGATTTCTATTTTTTTTTTTTGTATGTTTGTCACTCTTTAATGTTTTAGATTATCAAATACATTTTAATATTAATCAAATGCATCACAATTAAACACAAAATGCAGTTTTTAAATGAAGATTTTCATAATTAAGGAAAAAAAAATCTAAACCTACATGACCTTGTGTGGAAAAAGTAACATAACTGTGGTTCATTACACCTGAGTTTAGTTTCTCTTTTCACACCCAGGCCTGATTATTGTCACGCCTGTCCTTAATCAAGAAATCACTTAAACAGGACCTGCCTGAAAAAGAGAAGTAGACCAAAAGATTCTCAAAAGCAAGACATCCTGCCAATATTCAAAGGAATTCGGGAAAAAATTGAGAAAGAACTTTGTTGAGATCTATCAGTCTGGAAAAAGGTTAAAAAAAAACATTTTTAAAGTTTGGTGCTCCAGTGAACCACAATGTTAGCTATTGTCCCCAAATGGCGAAAACAAGGAACAGTGGTGAACCTTCCCAGGAGTGGCCATTCAACCGAAATTACCCCAAGAGGTGTAGACTCATCCAAGAGGTCACAAAAGACCCCACAACAACATCCAAAGAACTGCAGGCCTCACTTGCCTCAGTTAAGGTCAGTGTTCATGACTCCACCATCAGAAAGAGACTGGGCAAAATGGCCTACATGGCAGAGCTCCTAGATGAAAACCACGGCTGAGCAAAAAAAGACAAGGCTGGTCTCAATTTTGCCAGCAAACATCTTTATGATTCCCAAGACTTTTGAGAGATTACTCTGTGGAGTGATGAGACAAAACTTTAACTTTTTGTAAGGTGTGTGTCCCATTATATCTGGCATACAGGTAACACCACCTTTCAGAAAAAGATCATCATACCTACGGTAAAATACATACCTACAGACTTGCTGTGATTAATAAAAACATGAATTCTGCTGTCTACCTAAAAGTCCTGAAGGAGAATGTCCGGCCATCTGTTCCTCATCTGTGACCTGAAGCTGAAATGAACGTGGGTTCTGCAGCAGGACAGTGATCCAAAACACACCAGCAAGTCCAACCTCTAAATGGCTGAAGAAAAACAAAGTGAAGACTTTGGAGTGGCCTAGTCAAAGTCTTGACCTACTATTGAGCTGCTGTGGCATGACCTAGGTTTAGGGGCAAACACTTTTTCACACAGGGCCATGTAGATTTGAATTTTTTCTCCCTAATAATAAAAACCTTCATTTAAAAACTGCTCATATTTACAGGTCCTTCTCAAAAAATTAGCATATTGTGATAAAGTTCATTATTTTCTGTAATTTACTGATAAACATTAGACTTTCATATATTTTAGATTCATTACACACAACTAAAGTAGTTCAAGCCTTTTATTGTTTTAATATTGATGATTTTGTCAGAAAAGTAAAGAAAAAACTAAAATCTCAAAAAAGTAGCATATTTCATCCGACCAATAAAAGAAAAGTGTTTTTAATACAAAAAAGTCAACCTTCAAATAATTATGTTCAGTTATGCACTCAATACTTGGTCGGGAATCCTTTAGCAGAAATGACTGCTACAATGCGGCGTGGCATGGAGGCAATCAGCCTGTGGCACTGCTGAGGTGTTCTGGAGGAACAGGATGCTTCGATAGCGTCCTTAAGCTCATCCAGAGTGTTGGCTCTTGCGTCTCTCAACTTTCTCTTCACAGTATCCCACAGATTCTCTATGGGGTTCAGGTCAGGAGAGTTGGCAGGCAGTAATGCCATGGTCAGTAAACCATTTACCAGTGGTTTTGGAACTGTGAGCAGGGGCCAGGTCCTGCTGAAAAATGAAATCTTCATCTCCATAAAGCTTTTCAGCAGATGGAAGCATGAAGTGCTCCAAAATCTCCTGATAGCTAGCTGCATTGACCCTGCCCTTGATAAAACACCAGCAGCTGACATGGAAACACAGGGTACTTGACACTGGACTTCAGGCATTTTGGCATTTCCTTCTCCCCAGTCTTCCTCCAGACTCTGGCACCTTGATTTCCGAATGACATGCAAAAATTGAGCAACAGTCTGCAAAAGTGCTGCTTCTCTGTAGCTCAGGTCAGGGGCTTCTGCCGCTGTTTCTGGTTCAAAAGTGGCTTGACCTGGGGAATGCAGCTCCTGTAGCCCATTTCCTGCACACGCCACGGTGGCTCTGAGTGTTTCTACTCCAGACTCAGTCCACTGCTTCCGCAGGTCTTCCTCAGGGTCCGGTCACCTCTTCTCATTGTGCAGCGTTTTCTGCCACACTTTTTCCTTCCCACAGACTTCCCACTAAGATGCCTTGACTCTGGGAACAGCCTATTCGTTCAAAAAAAAATTTGTGTCTTACCCTCTTGCTTGAGGGTGTCAGTGATGGCCTTCTGGACAGCAGTCAGGTCGGCAGTCTTACCCATGATTGCGGTTTTGAGTAATGAACCAGGCTGGGAGTTTTTAAAAGCCTCAGGAATCTTTTGCAGGTGTTCAGAGTTAATCCCTTGATTCAGATGATTAGGTTAATAGCTCGTTAAGAAAACCTTTTCATGATATGCTAATTTTTTAAGAGATAGAAATTTTGGGTTTTCATGAGCTGTATGCCAAAATCATCAGTATTAAAACAATAAAAGACCTGAAATATTTCAGTTGGTGTGCAATGAATATAAAATATATGAAAGTTTAATTTTCATCATTTCATTATGGAAAAGAATGAACTTTATCACAATATGCTAATTTTTTGAGAAGGGCCTGTAAATGTGTTTGATGATGTGCAGCAGTTACGAGTGGCAAGTGTGGGGGGAAAAAAACATTGATGGGGTAAACATTTTTTCACAACACAGTAATTAATATATGAGCAGGGTTTTTTAAAGAATATTTGCAAGAAGATTGTTTTAAAGTGATTTGAGCAAACATCACGCAGAACACTATCACATATTGGGGGATGCTTCTGTGAAAGTTGGGAGGTTGAGTAGGGGCTAATGTAATAAATAATGTGTGTTCAGTAGATGTAATACATTTTTTTGAAAATAGTTGATACTCTTGTTTGTTTATTGCTATTCTTTGCTTTTTTTTTTTAAAACAGTTATCAAGAATATTCTCACATACAACAAAGATTTCCCTTTTGATGTCCAACCAGTGCCTTTGAGGTAAATGTAAGATTTAAGCAATATTTTGAAGGGTTAATTTTTTTTGTTATTGTGGTCGCCTTCCTGGGGGCCACTGTTGATTCTGAGTCTCCACCTTCAGGAAAATTCTTGCACCGGGTGAGGAGGAGAATCTAGATGTTGAGGAGGAGTTGGATGCAGCCACTGGAGCCGGCTCCACGCCGCCCTTCCCTGCGAGGGTGCCTGGTATGAGAAGTCTAGTAAAATCAGACCACTATTGAATAGATCATTTTAAGCCATGTTCATGCTTAGTGATATTTTAATAATTGTGAATAAGGTTTAGAGACTGACCAGTTAAGGATTGTCTGATATTGAGGCCCCAGTGATATATACACTTTCACTAAAATCACTAATCTTTGGTATTGTTTGGTTTGTGGTTTACCACTAATTAATTAATCAGATTAATTACAAAAGAATTATTTAAGTTATTATGGCTAATTGCACATTTTCTTCTTCTTAAGAAGCAATGTTAGATTGACATAATGAAATTATATTAGCAGTGTAAATTGCTTAAAAATGTATTGAATTAATCACAGCAATATTCAGTGATTTATAATTTTTTCATGATTTTAAACAAAATTATTGCTAGTGTTTCCTATTTTTGTAAAATACTAAAATAAGTGAGAGGGTTAATGAAGGAAATGAACACTAGATACCGTTAAGAAACACTAATACTTCACCACATGTAAAATGTAAAATGAGTGAATTATGGGAGGAGGTTGTGGCCAAACTTGATTAGTCTGGATTAATAAAACATTAACGCATAAACATTTCCAGATTAATCACGTTTTAACTCGTTAACGCTGATAGCATTACTGCTAATATTTCACTACCTTCACATTTTTATGACCCAGACTGGTTATTGGAAAACTTTGATGACTAATGTTAGAAAACATTAAAATTAGTTACAAACTTAAATAAAAGGTATTTCTATAAAGTGTTTTCTCTAAAGGGATGAAAGAGTTGGTGTTTCTGTTTTATCAAGGGAAACCAATATCATAGTTCCTACCATGTCAAATAAAAAAATAAATTTGTGTAATTTCAGTTTTCCTCTCGTTCTAAGATCTCCAGTGATGCCACAGTCATCTGTAATTGGAATTCTCTGAAAGTACAAAGCCATGAATGAATGCATGAAAACAAAAATATGTGGGTATTAAAAATTTACAAAGGTACATTTTAATCGTAGTTGAGGTATGAGTTCACATTGTAAGAGCTGCTTCTAGGCTTGTCATGATGATTCTGTTATCAGCTTGTCGCAGGATGAGTTAACATGACAGTGATGGTTGTAGCTGCACGTAAAATTGCCTCGTGTATTCTAACGGAGACAAAAAAACGCTTCTCTGTTCTCTCATCTGTGCTTTTACGATGGAAAGGGTAGTAAGCTTTCACTTTCCTGGGTTCGCATCCTGCCTGGCAAAAAAAAGCAGATTGTTAAGTAAGGGGTTAATGCTGTGAAACACATTGTATTGTGGGATTGAGGTGAAGCAGAAAGTAACATTCTTTCTCTAGCTTCTCTTATTTTTGCTTGTTTTATTTTTGTTACGCCAAAGCTATCTGTAATAAATGTACAGTACTTCACTGTAATCACTTTTCAGCTCATCTTTTTTAAATGGAACCAAAGTTTGAGTATTACCCCAGAACAGGTAGAAAGTTTAGCTCAATCTTGTCATGGTGTTCGCGATGGAAACAGCTTTTCTAAGCCATCACAACCACAGTCAAGAGGCAGAATCAGGATTAAGGTAACAAGAGTAAAACTCATCAAATTCTGGGACAATTTAGCATTAATTTAAAAAACAGTTATGGTAACAGGCCTGCAACAACAACACCACTGTAAATGGCAGCATTATGTGTTCTTCATGCTGCAGACTGTGATCATCTCGTAACACTGGAGGTAGAATGAGGTAGATGTCCACAGTGAAAAAACATATTAAACTACTACTTTTCCTGAAAAAATACTGCAAAACCTTAAGCTTAAGTTAATTTTATCATATTTCACATCAACATCGATATTTATCATAGTTAATCACAGATCAGATTTTCTTGTCCATATCATGTAACCCTACTAAAAGGTTGAGTCTTTTCTTGTGGTAAGCACACTTTTTTCTATTGGGTCTTTGCTCTGTTGTTAGTAATATTAATGACTTGACTGCTGTCTTCTAACAGGTACCTTATTACCGCGGCTTCCCTCTGAGCCAGGAATGACACTACTCACCTTGAAAATTGAGAAGATTGGTCTAAAAGATGCTGGGCAGTGCATCGATCCATACATGACAATTAGTGTGAAAGGTGTGTTTTTTTTTTTTTTTTTTTAACAAGTGCTAAATGTGTTCTTCACAACAGTTAAAAGAAATATACAGCCAGCAACATTGAATCTGCTTAAAGGCAACCCTGACCGATGTACCTAAAACCAAATTAGGTTGTAGTCATCCAGTACTAAATAATAATATTAATAATATTAGTAAATAATATTGTTAAAAGTTCATATATTTAAAAAGTTGTCTATATCTGTGTATCTACAGTTGTCTATATACATATATCTATAGTTGTTTTATGTTTTTGTTGTTTCAAGTAGTTGTTACTGTTTTGTCCTCTGAGTGAGAACTGCAAGCTAAAAGATCTAATTTTACTCATGTATTATTCAGACCGCCTAGCTTAAACTAGAGCATTACATTACCCAAGAGTAGGAGTTGAATTGTAGGAACGCCGGCACAGCTTTAGGGTATTAAAAACTATCAAATGAATTTAAAATATCCACATTTCTATTTGTGTATATATGTAGTGTTGCTTACATATGTGTATGAGAAATTGAGAAGAAAAAAACAATAAAACATAACGTTTTTTGTTTATTTATTTAGATTTAAATTAATATGTGTTTGGTGCTCACTGTTTCATGCTATGGTTCTCATAGAGTTAACTATGAAGCTTTGCAGTGCCTGATACCCTTCTCTTATATTTATACAAATCTCAGATTTTTCTTTCTTGTAATTGTCTTAATGGCTTTTTGAGCAAATATGGTTTGTTTGGTCCTTTCCTTCATATACTGCATAGTGTTCATAATTTAAGCATCATTTCTGTGATTGCATGTAAAGTGGCATTTAAGGACTATGGATTCATTACTATTTTGTTATAACTATTATTTTTTTATTATTTTCCAAACAATCCTTTGCCTTTTGGATCACACTCTGAAACAATCATCAAAATTAGACATTTAGACTGTGTGACTGATAAAAGTCTCTAGCTTTGATTATTTAAATCAATGTATTTGACAGACATACAGCCTGGTCTACAAGTATTTGGACACTGACAGTTTTGCTTCTGTACAGCATCTCCATGCATCTAATGTGAAACAGCTAACATGATTGCTGTGTAAACCTCCAGTTTCAGTTTAAGTATCAAGAATTTAGAATGAATAAAAAAAAAGAAAACCCTCCATTTTCCTCAAAAATACATTTAGACAAACTAGCATACGTATCATTTTAAAGATATTGAATACAAATCCTTGGTAGTCAATGACTACATAATGTCTGGACCTCATGGTCCTTTGAGATTTTTGCCAGGCCACCTTCTTTTGCTTCTTCTTTGTGGGTCTTTTTGCTGCTGGTTTTGCTCTCAGTATAGAGAGGGCAGTAATCAGATGTAGGTAATATTAAGTATAAGATGTAAACCTGGGTGAGACAACACTCCTGGATCAGTTTATTAAAAGCATTAAAAGTACTTTTTCCTATAAGAGTTAATGTGGATTTCTCTTTACTGCAGACTTGAATGGTGTAGATTTGAACCCTGTTCAGGACACTCCAGTGGCAATACGTAAAGAAGACACATACATTCATTTCTGTGTAGATGTGGAAATCCAGAAACATCTTGAGAAACTACCTAAAGGTCAGAATAATTTCATTTGACTGAATGTTGTAGTTCAGTTTATTGTTATTTTTCCTTTCAGGTGTAAGTGTTCAGCTGTTGTATTAATTTGTCATGTGTTTGACACTTTTCATAACATGCTCTTACTGTGCCTCTTTTTTTTATAGGTGCCGCTATTTTCTTTGAATTTAAACACTACAAGCCCAAGAAGAGGTTCACCAGCACTAAATGTTTTGCATTCATGGAGATGGATGAGATCAAACCTGGTCCCATTGTGATTGAGCTGTAAGTATAGACTTTGTCATGTTCATCTTACAACAATGATCTTACTAAATATTTTTCTGAATGCTGTGGGAGAAACAGAGTAAATTCAGAAAATTAACTGAAACATTTAATTATGCATTTGATAATGCTGCTCAAAATTAAGCTACTACTTTCTAATTTCAAAAGCTAGCTTATGTAGGTTGAGGTGTAAATGGTGTATGTAGATTACATTATAGGTGGTTCTGTAACAGATATACTGTTCTTCAAATCATAATTATCTGGATAATACTGTACAACAGCACTTTGACTTTCCTTTTGAAGCATCTAAAGGGGTCTCTGAGCTAAAGGGGTCCGGGTCCAATGCTCTGACGCGAGACAGCATGCGGGTGGGGGCGGGGCTGGTGACGGCACGATTTTTGCATCGTCCAAAAAAAAACAACAAACAAAAAAAAAAAAAAAACCCACAACATTTTTCCAATTCCAATTTTTCCAATATCGTGCAGCCCTAACCCAGGCACCCAACATGGTACTAGAACCTCCTATTATCATTACATTCAAACATACATGAGATTAAATTCCAACAAGTTATTGGTGCGTTATTTGCGTCATTGTGCAATTTCACAGAATTACTCTTTAGAATTTGCAGAAAATGAAAAACTGTTTGTTACCCTAGTGTGCTGTGTTCTTTAATAGCTTTTGTGTTTTTAGGTACAAGAAACCAACTGACTTTAAGAGGAAGAAACTTAACCTCCTTACAAAGAAACCACTCTACCTTCACCTTCATCAGACTTTGCACAAAGACTGAGCAAACACCTGGATCAACATGAGAGATGCAAAGGGACAACACCTTTTCCACTCGCCAGCATTTTTGTTATCCAATTAAAATTGGTGCATCCCTATACATTTACAGCAATATGCAACTCGGGATGGAATTTCAGATGTGGACTTTTTAACACAACACTTCAAGTGTCCATTTAATAAAAGAGTAAGCAAGACTGCTGAAAACATGAATTATGTAATCTGTACGTCTTTCCTGCATGTTTTTAGCTAATTCACTTCTGGACCTCTAGTCAACATCAGAGGGTCAGAATCAAAGAGGATGGCACGGCTTTTTAATATTCTTAAATTAAAAAAAACGCCCTAGCCAAACAGCAGCACGGTGTCTTATGTTGATGCTTAATGTTTGGTCAGTGTATGAAATGAATACAAGTGCTCTTTAATTAATAACAGAACCACTTGTAGTTTTGGAACAGGGCTTATCCCAGACATGGGTGCAGTGAAGCACAGAGATTCATACTGTAAGGTGATTTGAACGGCTACTAGAAGAACATGTTGGTTACAACTGGGCTTCATCTCCTCCCTGGGATTGGTGGATATAGCACAAACATTTTGTTACGTACCTACAATGTACTTGTGCAGATGTTTGCAGTACTTTGGTGATGAGTTGTGGGTGAGGTGGGGAGTTGCTGATTTTTCAAAATCCTGACCTCACTGATCCACTTGTTGCAATTAAATCTTCGCAGCAATGCTCCAAATGCTGGTAGAAAGCCTTTCCTGGACAATAGAGCCAGTCACTCCCAACAAAAACAGGATACACTATTTTAACAGTCTTTATTTCAGAAGAAACAATAAATGAGCAAGTCTTTTTGTGTATATAGTGTACCAGCATTTTAATATCAGTATTTATTTAACTGCTTCACTACCAGATGTTTATATTCAATTGGTGTTTAAACATTTAGATAAATAGTATGCAATTAATAATTAATCAGTAATGGAGAGTTATATGAGCTAATGCAGCAAGTTAATAAAAAAGCCAGTAAATGTGTCTAGGTTTTCTTCTTTTTCTATGTTCTGATCTTAAAATAGTTTAATGCACAAAAAGGGGCAATCATGACCAAATAAGGCATTGTTTTCATTTAAGTAGTAAACAGGGGTGTAGCAGCAAATTCTGGGCCCTGCACAGTCTTAATGTCAGTGGGCCCCTATCCATGCCAGTACACAAGGAACGTTAGCAAAAAATCAGGGTTTTCATGGGCCCCTCTCCCTACTCGGGCCCTGGGTAGTCAGGTCCACTTTTCCCCCCACTACCACGCCCATGGTAGTAAACACAGTATCTGTAACAAATATAGCATTTAATTCATTTCCTCAGGCTTCTTTGTAATTCATAAAAAAATTGAATCATTTATGTTGCATGTGCAAATTGCGGTCACCTTAGAGAATGAAGACACTAACACCCACACCAGACGTCAAAGCTTGCAATTGCAATATGCAGCACCTAAAAAACTGTTTTTTCCCCCCTAGTCTTCTTTGCAGACATTTTCTAGATCTGACATATGCTTGGCTTTTTTTGCTGTGAAGCTTGTTTCTTAAGGGCACTGTATGGACCATTTATGAAACCTTCAGTTTGTAGTCCAGGGTCCAGTATGGTTTGCATTCCTATGGTCCTGTAGAGGCTGTCTGCATTAGCCTTTTAACATATAGTTTGTTTTTCATTTTTTTCACTCTTGGCAAGACACTCTTTCATGAAATGCAGTTTGTTCTTTTCTCCAGATCTGTCATTACCGATTGCAATCATAATGTTTTATTTAAACTTCATCAGTCTTCAGAGCTTGTTTCCAAATCTCATCTGATTTATTGGGATTTTTGTAGCATATTTGACGAGGTCAGAGTGAAGGTTTTGTTGTCATTGTGGCTCTTCAGTAAAGAGTATGTTTGTGCAGTAATGCTCACTGCCCTTTTCACTCTTTATACTTTCCTGCTGGCTCTTGGTAGTCATATGGAGGTTTGGATTTTCCTGTCTGCAAATGTGCAGTACTCTCATTTCCCAACACTGAAGTTCCAAACTATCTTTTTGCCTTCCTCTGCCCTGTGGGCACTGCCTACTTTCAGATGTTTTGTCAATCACTTTAGAGAAGTCCTTGTCTGATGGCAGTTCTAGGTTTAAATAGGACATTTTATTCAGCTCACAGTTCCTAATTACAGTTAATTTCATTCAATTCACTGAAAATATGTGTTTAGCTTATGTTAGCTACAGAGGCTGTTTACTACAACTCAGTTCAAATATGTGATCATATCATATATTTGTGAGATGAAAAACACACAGATGTATGTTGTTTTAAACAATATTCTCTTAAGTCTGAATTTCAACTATGGAAAAAGATTAACAGAAATAGACCACCACAGAAGACTATCAATATTATGAGAAAAATGTGTCTGTACTGCTTCTCTAAGGATATTTGATAAAAGTTTAAATTTCACATTGCTTTAATTACCAATAAATGACAATGCTGCTTTACACCTACATATTTACTGACTTATTTCATAGAACATATAGCAGTAGATGGAGTTTGAGTACTACATCCTTAAGTATAAATGCTTTCCATATATTAGGTAGCGTACTACGCAACTTGACCCAATCGGTTCTGCATAGAATAAAATGATGAAAAACAAAACATTACTGCTTAATCTGCTGTTGGTAAATTAATGTTGCTTCTACATTAGAAACAAGCAGAAGTCTAGTCCAGAAACTGCTCTGTCCTTTTAGAAGAAGCTTAAAACAGCAATTACACAAATACAGCAAAATGTTGAAGAGCAAAACGTGCAGTTGAAAACAGATTCTCTTTAATATGTTCAACCTCATACATGAGCACAAATCTGCAGATAAAAATAATTGTATTTAAACTTCTGAAAGCACTTTACTGTAGTTTCTCTAAAGTTATTCTTCAGTCCCTGATTAATATTACCTCAGCGTGGTAGACAAGAAAAACAAAACTTCACTGCCCGTTTCAGCTTTGTGTGATAATGATTTTTAACATGTTTACATTACTATGCAAGTACCATATGACATATATCTCAGTTCCTCAGACTGCACTCAGGCTTTTATATCATCATCAAGCACAGTCACATCAGTTCAATCCTGCAGCATACGGTACTGCATTCCTGTGTTTTGCTGATTTGATTCATGTCAACTTTATTTTACATAGACGAGGGAAATGTACAAATACTTTGTCAATATGACAGCAAGTGAATCTTTTCAGTAGGAAAAGAAATCATATAAACAGTACACTAAATCAGACATTACAAAGGATGATGTGATGAAAACATAATTGGCAAACTTTTCAGAAATGCTGGTTAAAATCAGATAATGCTTTGAGGATCATTAGCCACCATGCCTTGTAGCATTTATTTAACGGGGAACAACAGCCACAGGTCTTTTTTCCCCTGGCCAAATAAAACTTTTCTTTCTTAATTCATGTCAAGAAACTATTAAGTTATTCAATCTTTAAAACATCATACTACCTACCCTAAATACATCACTAAGAAGAAACAATGGGTAAGTAGTAGATGTTGCCGGTAAAACAATAAATCTAAATTATTTTTTAACCTCCAAAAATAAAATAAAAAAAGAGCATAGGAAAAGGGGTTTTCCTTTTTTAAACTTACAAAAAAACTATTAAACACAAAATAAATGTTATTGCACAGTATTTTTAAATCATAGTGGTAAAACCCTGCCTAAAATGTATTTGAAATATCACGACAGAGCATAAACTGGATTTTGGATGCTTTAATATAGAAATTACACTTCACAATTTAAATGCTGTTAAAAATTGGAAAAATAAATGCAAAAAATCCAGTAATGGACATGTGGCCCTGGTGACATGTTGGTAATTTTTTCTAGGTAATTTTTTTAAGGTTCAGCCATTCCCGAAGTGGCTGTGTCCTGTGTAGCTCCCTGTTGAGAGGAGCTATCTGTGGCATGACCAGTTGCATGGGTCAACTCACTATCCCGGGAGGACTGACCCAAATGTGGAGCGGCTCCACGCAAGTCCCGGCTACCAAACGGAGGTGGAACCATAGCTCCAGGGGGAGGAAGAGAACCAGGGGGAAAAGGCCGAGGAGGGAAAGGAAAGTCACGAGGTCCAGCAAAATCAGGTGGGAAGTCATGTGCGCCAAATGGGGGTAGAGGTGGTCTCATAGGAGGATGATCTCTCAGAGGTGGGCCACGTGCTAAAAAGAATGGAAAGGAATTTGTTGCATTAAGACTTACAATTTGGAAAGATAGAAATTCCTATGACCACAACATTGAACATTCTAGCACAGGTTCAGTGCATATTCTTAATATAAACATTTTTCTAACGTTTTGGCCTTCAATGTGGACAAAAAAAATCCAACTGACATGAAAATGCCAATACTAATGGAAACTAACAGATACATAAGACATCAGTGTAGTGCATGTAAATAAATTACCGAACGGTGGTGGGACAGGTCCAAATGGGCGCAGAGGAGGTCCAAAGGCGTCCATATGAGGCGGTCTGAAGTGTGGGTCAGGTCCAAGAGAAGGACCAGGAGAAACCATAGATGGATGGCCATTAGGTGGTCGGATCATTGGAGGATGTGCACCATTAGGTGGAGGTAGTCCACCCATGGTTTGGGGGCCATAAGGCTTTGGAGGGGCATTTGAGATTGGGCCAGGAGAATCCCTGATGGGAGATGGGAGAAAGGATCCCTGGCTCTGAGACTTTGACATCTGAAACTAAAGAAAAAATAAACATGTGTGTGAGTGTCTTCATATGGGGATAGCCTTGATTCACAACTAGCTTTACAGGCTAAACCAAGAAATCACCAACTCCGCCCCTGGAGAGCTACCGTCTTGTAAGTTGCAAACCCGCCCCAAATCAAACACACCCCATTCAATTGATCATGTTCTTTTGGATGCAGAAACTCAAAAGATCAGGTATGATTTATTGATTAGTGGTTGGAGTAAAGTCTGCTAGAAGCAAGTTTCTCCAGGAGCAGGGTTGATGACTCCTAGGCTAAACCGTGCACACTGAAATGCCTTCAGCCATGCATATAATAGCCTGCAGAACACTACAACATCTTGTCAGAGGGAGCAGAAACAATCAACAGGATAATGTGTGCTGCAGAAAAACCCTAAAATGAAAAAATGTTAAGCAAAAGTTATGAAAAGTTCACACAGGACACCCACAAAGAGTGTTAGAATGTTATAGTAGCTTCTGATTGTGCACCACCAGGTTATACATCCATTCACTTACATCCCAGCACCCTAATATTGTACTCACTGCCTCTGTAGTATCAGTGAAGGCCTCAGCCTTTGCATCTACAGGCACTGTCTGTTTTTAATCAAAACACACCCAGGAAAATAAGATATATACATGACAGGATATGCCTAAATCATTTCTAAAAAAAAAAAAAAACACTTTGACCATTACTACATATGAAAACAAGGGTGCTACTTTAGAAGAGAGCTTTTCTAGTATAAATACTCCATTGCTTGCCTATATAGCCACTAGTACTACCCTTTGTATCAGTGCCTTTACTAGTAGTGAGCAATGATTGAGCATAGGGGTAGGAATCACAGGACATCTCACAATACAATATTACAATATGTTGCCCACTGACTTCAAGCATTATTCCAAAATATTAGAATGCTGCTGATAAAGTATCTGGGTAGAATACAACTACAATACACCAAAATCTTTTCAAACTGTGTGTTACATAAGCTTACAGCAAGAAAATACATTAATGCAAAAATATCAAATATCAATATTTGACACCAAGTACCAATAACGTATCACAAACTAACCATATACAATATAACTGCGCGATACAGTTAGCTTTTCACCCAGCCCTAGTTAAGTACTGAAAATATTTCCAGTTAGCATAACTCTGCTGTAACGAGAACATAAAATCATCATAAATCCTCAATCATGTTAATCCTGCAAGGAATACGGAGATTACAGAACACAAAATACTGCATAACAGGACAAAAAGTGTACTTACTGATCCATCCTGTGTGCAAGGAGAAGAGGTGCGAGGGGCAAACATTTCTAAAAAAAAAAAGAAAAAAAAGAAAAAAAAAATTAAATTATAAACGATGGCTCATTTTTACATAACGTGTGTCTCCTACCACTACAATTAATGTAGAAGGACTCACGCATATCTGGTCTAGTAGGCAATGGATGTCCAAGGTCAGAGAAGCGCCCATGGGGATCAGGAGGTGGCTGTGGCCCTGTTACAAAAAGAATAATTCCTCAATTTGATTACGTCATCTTTTTTAGTTTTCTTGCCCTCTGAAAATCTCTGGTCGCATGCACAGGTTTATAACTATATAGTTAAGACTCTGCTTAGTCCATATATTTTTGGGTTGTGTGTCAGGGTTTAAAAAAAAAACCTTCAATAATTGTACATTATTCTGTTTTATTCACAACCACTTTTACTGCATGCTGCAATGTGTACTGCTGAAATCAGCTGATCTTTTTAGTTTTTCTTCACAAAAATGAGAGCCACAGTATCAGACACTCACCAAAAGATTCATTCCTTCGTCCCACAGGAGCAGAAGGTGGGCGTCCAGGACCCTCAATCATTAAGGGGGGAGAGGGAGCACCCCCACTCACAGGTGAGGGCCCATATGAATCACCTGTTCACAATCACATATCAACATCTTGAATTTTTGCAGTCTTATAACTGAAGTTATTTAAACATGCATGATGCTATCAGAATTGAATGAAACTGACTTGATTCAAAATACTACTTGTGCAACAGATAAATAAAAAACAATTACTGTCCCTGACACCAAGTGTAACCCAGGCAACGCCTGAATGGAGTAGATGCTTGACAGCAGATGCAGGTCCAGACATTTTAATATAAAAAGCCTGAAAAGTAAATGTCTAAACTACCAAACTGTTAATGAAAACCATAATTGTCCAATTAAATCACTCTATGTAGTGCTTATTGTAATGTTTGCTAAAAAAGGTGTTTAAATTTGCACACCTTTTTTTTTTTTGCACAATCGAGTGATTGTTGTCTGCCTAAATGCATATTTGTAGACAAACTTTTACACAACATAAAATCCTCCAGAAGCATACCAAAAACTAAATTACAGCATTTATTCAAAGCAAACAAAAAGGGAACTCACCTCTCCGTAGAGAGATGTGGCGGTCTGGAGCCCCAGATTTATACAGTTTGTGCTCCAAATCTGTCATTCTGTCACTGCACTCTACAATTCTGAGAAGCAAAAGC
The DNA here is from genome assembly GCF_023375975.1 of Astyanax mexicanus. Classification (NCBI taxonomy): domain Eukaryota; kingdom Metazoa; phylum Chordata; class Actinopteri; order Characiformes; family Acestrorhamphidae; genus Astyanax; species Astyanax mexicanus. The sequence goes on from NC_064408.1 coordinate 54,361,518, forward strand.
AGCTTGTTAGACAATTACTACATTCATTTGTTTCCATTTCTATACCCACATAAATAAACCTCTTGAAGTATTTAAATATTTGTGATAAAATATTACTTTGGTCAGAAAGCACTCACTTTTGACGCAAGTTGGCACTCTCCCTCCTCTCTTCTATCAGAGCTCGTTCAGACGCACGGGCTTTTAACTGAAACATACAATAATCTTAATTCAGCAAGAATATAGCTAAGAAACAGTCTATTGATATACACAATTAATCTATATCTTATTACCCAATTCTCATGTGCTTTCTTCTCCTGGACAGCAATCTACAATAATAAAATAATAAAACAGGATAAACACATAAAATTACAAAAACAGAAAAGACTCAAAATGACTGGTATGTATAAAAACATGTACAGAAACAAACCTCTGACTTGAGTGCTCTTTCATTTTGCTGCATTTCATCTTGCATGTCTTTCACTTTCTGTCTGAGACTATTCAGCTCCTCCTCGGTCTGCAAGGCTCTGCCATCCACCTCAGACAGTTTTGTCTCCTTCTCACGCCGCTCCAGCTCTTCCTGAGTCAACTTTCTATGAGATGAGCATACATATCAAGCTCCATCAAAGCAGGTCAAAGCTGAGTTGAAATATTTTGAAATGGAACAAATCCATTCTATGACATTCGCAGTAAACATGACTCAATTAACTAAGCTATTAAAACTAAGTGATTTAACTTAGTTTCACAACTTAAATTAATTATTTTATATTTTACAATGCTCTCCAGTAAATCGACTCAATGAAGACGAGAAAATGCCCACTGGTCCAAAAATCTATTAGCATCAAAAGGTTTCACTAGTCTAGAATCCCCATTAGAAAATAAACCAGCAAGTATTAACACTTCAACAATTTAAAACAATTCATAACTATTAATACTCTTCACAAGAATTGTCAGGATGACAAGAATTTTAAATGTAAATGATACTTACTGCTGTAACACATTCTCTTTCTGCTGGTATAACTCAGTTGTAATTTCTAGTCTCTGCTGGAGATTGTTGTATTGGCTTTCCAGATGAGTCTTTTCATTTTTCAGTTTGGTTTGTTCATGAACCACCTTCTGAAATTGTTCTGGAACAGCAAATATGTTGAAGTGCAATGTATTATTTAACGTAAACCATTGACATTGTATACAAAAAAAAAAAAACTTGCATACCTTCCAGTTCTTGTCTTGCTTTTTGTTCAGCCCAAAAGTTCTCCAAACAACGGTTCCGCTCCTCCTCAACAATGGAAAGAGTGGCCTTAATCTGATAGAAAGGGAGAAAATAAGAGGAACATTAAACAAAGGTAAAATACATTTTAAAAACTGGTAAACACATGACAGCCCCATACAGGCTTACCCTTGAGACGTCCATCATCTGTTTGAGACGCAACTTAATGGGATCACCTTTTTTGTCTGAAACAAATGTTCAAACATCCACATGGACTTGTTAGATAAATATAAACACATGCTACACTATTTTAAGCTCCATCAAAGAATACTTCACCAGCAACCTCACCATTGGCTAGTTTAGCATCTCCCTTTTGTAACTCTGTAAAATCCATGGCTTCAAGGCCCTTCAGCTCAGCAATGCAGCTAGACAAAACCTACAAGTGACAAACAGACTGTAAGATTCCAACATGGATATTTGTTTGACAGTGAGACAATATGTTACACCATTATACACGTGGACATTATACAGCCCAAATAAAATACTAAACATCAACATAAACTTACATCAATTTCATTTTCCTTGTGTACAAGGGAGTCCTCCAAATCCTTCTGTGTTTTATGGTAGACTTTGATTTCCTCACCAAGTTGCTCATGCTTCTCTTGCCAGTCTTTGGCATCACGCAAGAGCTGTGAAGATAACAGAAACAAAAGACTCAGGATAGAAAATGAACTAGGACTGAACTTAGATGGGCCTCATTTTAATTTCTTGAGCCTAGAGCAGCTAATAACAAAAAGTAGCACCAGAGCTTTATATAAAATAAAAATAGGAGTGAAAAACAGATGCCTACATCTCGGACTATTTTCTGGAGCCCAATCTGACCCGGCCCGAGGAATGTGGTGGGAAATCTCGGTTTTGGGTCGGTCCTCGGGTCAGGTCGGGTTCGGGCAGAGAATCTAAGCTCTAGTAGACACATCCTAAATCCAAACTGAATCCATTTAATGTCATAAATGTTAGTGTAGCAGGTAAAATTTAGGATTTGCATAGTATTGTCGGGCTTGTAGTGGATTTACTGATATCTCTACAGTAACTGTAGTGTAGATTACTTTTAAACATCTTTTTTTTATTATTATTATTCATCACTCACTGTTCTGTTTATAGTGAAACATTTCATCAGCATTCTCACCTTTATCCACCTTATTTCAACCCATGAAATTACAGCAGACCAAGTGAGCACAAATGTGGTGTAATTGGGCAGTGTTGGGAAACAGCAAACCTGATAATATTTACACACTACAGACAGTAGCGTTCAAGAGCTCTGAAAGTAACAGCTATTTCTAGCCTTATCTGTCGTATAATATTATGCTGACTTGTCTTTAACTAATTGTCAAGTAGGCTTACAGTGACATTTGTCAAAGGAAATTAATTTACAACCAACTACAACCAGAACATATTTGTGAAAAATGTACCTTATTTACTAATCCTTTTTAATAATATTATTTTACACACACACACTCAACACTTCTAAAAAAAAAACAGAAATTCACCATCTGCAGTAAAAAACACCAAAATGTGCTTAAGTATAGAGGAGGATTGATCAGTGTTTCTGAGGCAGATACTGATTGATCATCTTTTAGAATTATCAGCCAATTGTCATTACTGATCAAAAGTTAAGCTGAAAGCCAAATTAACCTTTCCCAGGCAAATGTGGTAATATGTTGTTATTTAGTGCTTCTTTCAAGATGAAACATACTCAAAGAAGTAGCCAAGAGAGTTTGAACACATTTGATCTAAAAAACTGTCAGATACACAGCCACTTGATCTATCCATCTCTACAGGCACAAATATACACATTTGAATAGGAATTTACTTACATTTTTTTTCTGCTCCTTTAAGGCACTATTGTCTTTTTCAAAGGACAACACCTGAGCTTTCAGGGCATCTTCCCTGAGTTTAGCCTCATCCATAAGGACCTGAATCTATAAGTACAAAAACAAATATGGTTACAGATAGATATTAGCTGGATAATAGATGGAAACAGACTGAGGACTGTAAAATAACAAATCTTCAAGAAAGTCAACTGCAGAACAAGGGAAAGAATCAATCAATCTATTCCACTCAAACGTGCCAAACAAAAGCTACTAATACAAACAAAGCAATCACATTTATTGTCAGATTTGTTTTACTTTTTTAATTTGAAAAATAGATATATTCCTTGAATTCAAATTTGTGAACTGAACCATAGCCTTTATGATGCATTACAGCAAAAAATACACAGCAAACATGTATTTATATGGGTTACCTTTGCACGCTCTTCTTCATATTGCCTTAGACTATTCTGATGCTCCTCAATTCGTTGATGCATTACAAGCATCTTAAAAATAGAGATAAAACATTAATAACAAGCAATTTAGTTCACGTTTTAGACAACAAGATACATGAACAAAATGGTACCTTCTCATTAAGAGTTCTGTTCTCTTCCTGTGTGTCTGCAATTTTTTGACCAAGTTGAGAAACATTAACAGACAGCTCCTCCCTCTGGTTGCACAGATCTTGATAACGAGTCTATAATACAGAAATAAGACAAATAATGAACCTGACGGCACAAAAAAAAGACGGGTCACAGCAGGGTCACATGTAATAGAATTATTTCAGGACTTGCCTTAAGTCGTTCAAATTCCTTATGTGTAGAAGATTCTGACTTTTCAGAATTTTTTTGCTTTTCTTCTTGTTGCTTGATCTAAAAAGTAAAAAAAAAATCAAATCAAAAGTATTTTAAAATAACAGAAAAAAATGAATGAATATAATGAAAAAATGGTGACAACAATATTACCTTATTATTCAATTCAGTTATTTTGAGGAGGACATCAGACTTTTCACTGACAAGCTGTTGGATCTTCTCTGAAAGTTGTTTTTCTGTTACTGATAAACGACAAGAACATATGCTATAATAGATATGGGACACAAAACCTCAACAAATAAATAGTCAAATTGAAACTTCCAGGACTAACATAACTATTAAACTTACATAGATATGTTCTGCCTTTTACCTGTGGAGAAACAGAGTGTTGGTTAAAGTCAGATTCATTTGAGGGCTGGGCAAGAATAAAGACATTCATAGCAGGAGTAAGGTAAGGTCTTACAGCAAGAATCGTCCTCCAGATAAACATGAACATGGTGAGGATTCCCACAACTGCAGTAGTAACTACTGGCTTCCAGGGAAGTCCATGAAAAGTAGGGCCTGGCTGCCATTCCTCAGGCAAAGAAGAAATCATCTTAAATAAAAATCAAAACAAACACACAAATCAACTTTAAAACACAACTGTCTGAAACTGAAAGCAATTGATATGATGTGACAACTGTAGAACGTGTTGTGTTTTACATATTTAATTGTATCTTGCCAAAATCTCTTCCTTGCAGAATGGACATTATGAAAGTACACACTAACGTGTAATTTAAAAACCAAGTATAACAACCATTTTGAGCAAAAGCAAAGTTTAAATATCTTCTGTATGATCCCTACACAAGGCCAAATAATCTTTGAAATGTTTCCCAGTTTTAAAAGTCGTTTAAAAATACAGAATTAAATTAAGAAATTATCTCTGGCTTATGAACCAGCGCGATAAAGCCCCTGACAGTCCAATCAAAACAATGTGAAGAGTGTAGAGGTAAACGGACCTTTAGCCCCGAGGAACAGATATCGGCTAGACTGTAGCGAGGCGTGATTTCTTTCCTTGGTGATTTATTATACAATGAAACACATTTACACAAACAGCCAGACTACAGAAGAGAAAACACAGTAAAATGAGCGAACAGATCCGTTAGCTAACCTAGCGGATCTGCATTACCTAGCGTTAGATAGCTACATGTCAGTGTAACGGGCTGGAGGACCGACCGGCTGCTCCACAGGGCGGATTTATATCTACCCGGACATTAGGACTGGTCTGACTGAGCTATGCTAGCTGACTGTTAGATTCACTAGTTAATAATCTCTCATATAAACACGGAGAGGCAGCAGACAGGCGGCGGCAGCAGCTTAGCTAACCCGCTAGCTAAGCTAGTTAGCTGTGTGTGTGTGAGGCAGGAGGAACCCGACAGTAAGTCACCCACTTCCTGGAGCGCTGTCAGGACCAGGGGGGACAGGGTGGTCCACGGGTCGGGCACTCCGCCCGGAGAGGTGAGGGTCAGTCCCGGGTCCATCTCGCTGCTGCTGCCGTCGGATAGGGTTTCAGGCACCGATACAATTCAGCCGAGCGGCGGCCGAGCGCAGGCTAAATGGCGGACTGCTGAGTAACTTCATAAAGACAGCTCAGAGCTGAACAACCGAGCGACCACCCGTCTTTGTGTCCTTTACAGCCCGCGGCTCTCCCCGGAGCTCAGATCAGCCCAGAAACCGCACCGTACTGCTAATAATTCAACACCGACCGCCCGCCCGAGCTCCAGCCCGTACTTCAACCCGTCCTCTAGAACACGTCAACATCTGAAACCCCCGTTAACCTCTCTCTGCACGTCACACTCCACGTGACAAACCAACTCTGTCAAATCAGCGGAACCGCCGGTCCCATCAGCCCCCAACAGACTCACAATATACTTAAGTGTAGGTGATTTAGAAATCCTTCTTTCCTGCAATTTCTCTCCTACCGACATTCATGTAAAACTTTCAACATTTCATGAGCAGGCTCTCTTAGCATGGAAGCTTAACTTTGTACGAAATTTCTTCCCTCACAAAACAAAGGTATCCAATAATGAATTAATCCTGACACGATGTAAACCACGTTATCTTAAGAACTGGCATTAGTAAAGGAATAGACTATCTGCTTGATTTACTTAATGAAGAGGGGAACATTTACACCTTTTGTAACTTTATGAGTAAACACTGGTTCCCTGTTGTTCATAGGAAAAATGAAACTCAGTCATAGAAGCAATCCCAAATGGTCTTATTCACCTTATGAAAAGTCATACTTCATATGAAAAGGTGAGGAAAGAGGAATGCCAGTTTTAGTAGGCAGTGTTTGACCTAAAATGCACTAATAAATCAATAAGGAATGTGTTTCATTCATGAAAATATGTTACACCTAGAGGATTTATATCCAAGATATAAACTGGACATGTTGTATCCCCAATAAAGCTAATGTGTTGAATGCTCTTTTTGTCAATCAGAATGTGAATCAGTATCAAATCTTTTCAACAACACTACAGATACAACCTAAACTAACACACCAAGACACACAGCCCCCCACAGACTCAACAACACTACAACTACAACCTAAAAAAACACACCAAGACACACAGCCCCCAACAGACTTAACAACACTACAGCTACAACCTAAACTAACACACCAAGACACACAGCCCCCAACAGACTCAACAACAACACTACAGCTACAACCTAAAATCAACCTAAACTAACACACCAAGACCCACAGCCCCCAACAGACTCGACAACAACACTACAGCTACAACCTAAAATCAACCTAAACTAACACACCAAGACACACAGCCCCCAACAGACTTAACAACACTACAGCTACAACCTAAACTAACACACCAAGACACACAGCTCCCAACAGACTCAACAACAACACTACAGCTACAACCTAAACTAACACACCAAGACACACAGCCCCCAACAGACTTAACAACACTACAGCTACAACCTAAACTAACACACCAAGACACACAGCCCCCAACAGACTCAACAACAACACTACAGCTACAACCTAAAATCAACCTAAACTAACACACCAAGACACACAGCCCCCAACAGACTCAACAACAACACTACAGCTACAACCTAAAATCAACCTAAACTAACACACCAAGACCCACAGCCCCCAACAGACTCGACAACAACACTACAGCTACAACCTAAAATCAACCTAAACTAACACACCAAGACACACAGCCCCCAACAGACTTAACAACACTACAGCTACAACCTAAACTAACACACCAAGACACACAGCCCCCAACAGACTCAACAACAACACTACAGCTACAACCTAAAATCAACCTAAACTAACACACCAAGACACACAGCCCCCAACACACTTAACACCACTACAGCTACAACCTAAGCTAACACACCAAGACCCACAGCACCCAACAGACTCAACAACACTACAGCTACAACCTAAAATCAACCTAAACTAACACACCAAGACACACAGCCCCCAACAGACTTAACAACACTACAGCTACAACCTAAGCTAACACACCAAGACCCACAGCACCCAACAGACTCAACAACAACACTACAGCTACAACCTAAAATCAACCTAAACTAACACACCAAGACACACAGCCCCCAACAGACTCAACAACAACACTACAGCTACAACCTAAAATCAACCTAAACTAACACACCAAGACCCACAGCCCCCAACAGACTCGACAACAACACTACAGCTACAACCTAAAATCAACCTAAACTAACACACCAAGACACACAGCCCCCAACAGACTTAACAACACTACAGCTACAACCTAAACTAACACACCAAGACACACAGCCCCCAACAGACTCAACAACAACACTACAGCTACAACCTAAACTAACACACCAAGACCCACAGCACCCAACAGACTCAACAACACTACAGCTACAACCTAAACTAACACACCAAGACCCACAGCCCAAAACAGACTCAACACTACAGCTACAACCTAAAATCAACCTAAACTTACACACCAAGACCCACAGCCTCCATCTTGGCAACAAGACGCAGACATGTGTATTTTAGATATACGCCGTAAGATATCGCTAAAATAGTTTCATTAAATAGTCAGTACTACAGCGTAGGAACTACAACCTCAATTGTTATTTTGGGTCAGATAATGAGAATAAATGTCAATGGTAACGTATGGCTTTACAAAATACCTTTATATATGACAAGTCAGAATGGCTTTATTACGCTGTAGATCTAAACATATTACTAGCACATATTTTATAGCTGATATCTAAAATTATTACTGGTTTACATAGATATTTGATTTGGGTTTTACTAGTAAAAATAAGTTATGACAAGCTGAAACAGCTTGCCATAAAACCAGCTTGCTAAATCAAAACCAGACAAAACAGAATACATACTCACATTTTCTGCACACATGCCTAAAAATTCAGATCCAACAACCAGCCAGCCCCAAACATGGTCTGAGGATGATGAGTCAGCCTGGTCATACTTTGCTTTATTATCATATAAATCCGAGGCACTTTGGGACTCCAGTGAACCTGAGGATTGGAAATGCAAAACATTAAACCCTAAACAAATTAAGTCAAATGAAATCAAATTAGGAACACATTAAATACAAAATCAAAGCCTACCTGAAGACTGTTCCATTTCAAAGCCAAATGTAATATCCAAAGGATTCTCCTGAATTGCTTGTGGTCCTCTCTGAACCTCTTCTGTGCCTTCAAAGGCTAATTGAATGTCTTTATTCTTATTAAAATGTCCACCATCCTCCCCCAGACCCATGTCCGGGCTTTGGGTTTCACCCTCCTCAACATTAACATTGGGTGACTCTTCAGTTTCTTGATGGACTTCAGGGTCTTCAGCTTTCTTGTTCACCTTGATGTTTTCACTAGTACGTTTTGTCAACTCTTCATCAGATGCATTCACATTTTCTGGAAAACAATATGTATGTATAAGCATATATAAAACCATTTGCTAAAGCATCTGCTTACAAAACCTGTGGTTTACATTTATATAAATGGTTCATCTAATTTTTATTTCATACATGGGTTACACTATGTAGAAAAACACCACCAACAGTCCTACTGAACCATTCTTTTATGAATTCCATGTGTTTTTAATCCTTTTTATTTGTACTCTCCGAATAACAAGGTGTTATCACTTGTGCACATGCTCTGACAAATAATTAGAACACACCCTTCTTACTAACACACATCACATTATCAAGATTTTCTCTGTTTGCTTAACACCTAGTTTTCAACTTGCTTACCCATTTCCAAATGAGATTGGCTCTCCTCTACCAACGGGACACTGTCAGAGACTGCAGAGTACTTCTGGCGTAGATAAAAAGCAAACTCTTGAAAGTCATCCAAAATGGCAGCTTCTTCATCAAACATGACTGGGTCCACTTGCTGTCCACGATCCCGAGCCTTTTGCTCCTGGGCATCCAGCATTTTCTCTATTTCATCTAGTATGGAGTTTTCAGAAACCTCTAAAATATCCTCTAATGTTCTTTCTATGTCATAGCTGGTTTCCGAGTTAGATTCCCTAACCGACCGGAGCTCCTGGTCCAAATCTGCAAACATTGCCTCAACTCTGTAAAGGTCTCTCAGGTCTAAGTATCTCTGAATGCGTTCCAACTCATTGTCCTTAAAGTGATCTCTTAAAAGGGTGAGTCTAAGTACACTGTCACTGTACTCAGGATCTTTGCTAATGACAGGATCCTGCTGAATCTCACCTTGACCATCAGTACCCTGTGTATCATTTTCTTTATCCTGGTGTGAGCCTAACAAGTCCAATGATGGTACTGTGTTTGAATTTGTACTTCCATTTATATCTCCACTTTTCTGGGTAGATTTGATTTCCTCCGGCTCATTGCTGTGGACTGGATCCGGCTGAATTTTATCCAAACCATTAACAGACTGTGCATCATTCTTTTCTTCATCAGGTGAGACTAATGAATCTAAGGGTGGTTCCACATTTGAATTTTCACCTTCATTTGTCTGAGAGGATGCAATTTCCTCTGGGGCCTTACTGATGACAGGATCATGCTGAAACTCACCAGGACCATCCAAAGGCTCTGCATCATCATCTTTATGAAGTGAGTCCAAGGATGGTACCATGTTTGAATTTGTATTTTCATTTTTATGGGTGGACATGATTTTTTCAGGCGTCTCATCTGTGGCCAGAGGATCATTTTCTAATTCTTTTTCAAGTTTGCTGTTTGCGGTAGACTCTTTTACCTCCTCAGTTTTACCAGGGATGGAGGACAGTACAGCATTTTCATCCTCTAATAACTCTTCAATATCTTCATTGTCCTCATAAACATCAGGTTCTTGTTCATTTTCTTCAGCTTCATGTTCTGCTTTCAATGTACTGTCTAATAAATTTACTATGTTATTTTTCACACTACTAATTTTTTCATCTGTTATCTCATGAATGTCTGATTGTTTTTCAGGTTCAGGTTGGTCGGCATTTTCCACTAAACTGACTTGATCACTCTCTTCATACATGTCCCCAACCTGAGGTGCATTTTGTGCACCATCTTCGTCAAGAGGTTCAGATTTGGAAAACTGTATATTTTCAATCACCTTCTGAACAGTTTCCTCAATTACCTGTTTGCCATCCTCAGAGGCATCAAGTTCAGAATCAATAGAATCATTAATGATCATCTTAACCACATTTAAAGAATCGTCAGTGCTTACTAACTCTTCTCCTACATCATCAGGTTTAAACATTTTGGAGGCCTGTTCAGAAACCTCCTCATCCTCAGTTGCAAAGTCAATATTGTGATGTTTTATTTCATCTGCTTTAGAAACCTTTGAAGAAAGTGGATTCTCTGTTATTGAATCCTTATTGGAGTGTTTTGCTTCCCCTGCATCTTTTTTAATTTCTGAATCCTGAACACGGATGTGATTGTCTAAACCTCTCTCATTTCTGTCTGCGTCAGCAACCTCCTCCTTGTCATCTTCCTCTTCCTCCTCCTCGTCTTCATCGTCATCTTCAGTGTCATCAGATAGATCTGTTCGCTCACCTCCACTGACAATTTTAAAAACGGTGTCCCCTAAAGATGACCACATGCCATCCTTGGTTAACTCTCTGTCATTTTCCTGTTTTTCTACTGTGGGCTCAATTGGAATCTCTTCACTTTTTGACTCTGGATCAGTAATCCTTTCCTCAAAATAAGGGAGCTCTGTTGCAGCAGTAAGTAATGCAGGCTCCTTTGGAGCTTCCTCTATGTGATCACTTTGTTGTTTATCTATTTTTTGGTGTTCATCAAAAGGAAGAGTGACCCTCTCTGTGTCTTCATCATCAGACATAACAGCATCAAATGTAGTGCCTAAAGTTGTTTTTAATTCAGGCAGAGCTTTTACCTCTGTAACATGGTCTTCTTCCTGTAAAGCATCGCCATCTTTGGATGAAGGCTCATCTATCTGTTTAGTTAATATTTGACCATCTGAAAAAGACTCATCTGTACTGCTCTTGTTGTTCTCAGTAGTAGCTCCGCCATCATTATTTTCTTTGTCTTCTACAGCATCTAAAGCTACTGTTTCTGTAGGTAACTGATTGGGTTCAATATATTCCAAATCAGTATCATCCTCTATATCGGACTCCTCAGCTTTATCTTGAGGCAACAAATCAGTATCTTCTCCCCCGTCATTAGTGTCTATAGGGGATTCTTTCAATAATGTCTTCATATCCTCCGAATCTTTAGTGTTACCAAGTCCTTCTGGTTTCTCTCTTTGGCTGTCACCTTCATTTAAAAATAATGAACTACTTAACAGCGCATCAACATCATAGCTTTCAAATTTATCTAGTCCAGTGTCAAAGCAGACAAAATCAGTTTCCTGAAAAAGATTTAATGGCATCAATTAGTCTTAAAATACATGGACAGTTCAAATAAAAGGTAATCAAGTCTTGCCTCTGAACTTTTAATTATGTTGATTTTGGCAAAACAGAGGACACCAACTTACAGCATAAAACACTACACTTACCTCTGCAGACACTTCTATTTCTTTGTCAGTGTATATGTGATTTATGTTTAGAAAATCCTTTGGGAAATAACCAAAGTTGCTGCCAACCTAAAAAAGAGGAACATTTTTACTATAGCGTTTGTCCCTAAAAGATTCTTTCTAATGTCAATAATAGAGTGGCACTGGGTTCTGCATCTTTGCAAACAGCATATCCACTCATACAACTGCTGATCAATCATTAGCTTTCATACTTACACTTCCGGCCCACACATCTGACCTTTGTCCTGAGAGTTTATAGTACACATATATAGTCTCCCCTTTTTTGAAAGACAGAAACCGACAGTCTGGTCCGGAGAAATCCTTTGCTGCCTTTCCACGACACAGGAGCACTAATGAAAGAAATGGAAAAAAACAAACATTTAATCCAAAAAAGTGTTTCTACTCAAGCCAAGGTGAGCAACTGTCTTATAATATACTGTATGTTTCCTTAAAAAAGTTACTAGATGAATGCAGAAAATTTAAGGTAAACTGTGACTGAACAACAGGATATCAACAGTGTATTCTCTTAGTGTTCTCTTCACTATCAGCGCAGAAAAGTTACATTTTAATATCAGGGTTTTAAGCAAAGGCTGTCGAAAGGAACCTGAGAACACACAACGTGATCTTAAAGGAGTAGTTAAGGAAGTGTTCAGGGAAAAATGTAAAGCATGACTGCTGACAGACACTGTAATTAAGAGTGAATACACTGAATATATTTAATAAAACATAAAGGCGTTGAGTTTTTTGGTGCTATAAATGCCACACAGTATTCGAAGTTAAACAGACCTGTCTCAGCGGTAAAAATAAAGAGCTGGAGGGTTTATTTTAGGGGGAGTTCAGAGAGACGCTGTGCCTGCTGACGGTTGTGTTCCAGTGTTTATAAGGGTTAGCCAGGCTAGCCGCTAGCTAAGCTAAATAACACATCAGATGTCCAACGCGTCTTATCTAAGCAGTTCAGTTTAACTAGCTAAGTGTCGAGCTGAACTATCAGTCTGTATAAGGAGGAACAGGCCAGTTAGGTTAAAGAGTTAACTAAACACAGCGCGCGGTTAACTCAGATACAGAGATAAAGAGAGGAGCTCTTGAATTTCTGCTGGTTAAGATAACATTAGCTCGCTAGCTGTAGCCTGTTTAGCTAGAAACCCAGCGGAGTTCTGCTAGCCGGTGAGCCGCCAGTGCTAACACTCAGTTGTTTTTAGAGGAGGGCTATCCGGGTCCGCAAAGTAAAAATCCAGCACAGGATTTTGCTCCAGCTGACGGGCTGATACTGGTCCGCCCGGCGGGCTGAACCCAAACCCTGGGCTGGATTTTAACCGTGCGGACCCGGATGATCCAGTAGTTCAGCTGAATACATAGTACATGCCCCAGTAGTACATAGTACACCAGACCCCTTTAATTACTTACTACTGCACTCGTCGTCCGCACATCTCTTAAAGTCGGAAAATCGCCGCTCCAGAGAGGCGTGTGTAAAACGCACACAGAAAAACAGTATAAAAGGGTAAAAACGCCACAGCAGCGCTGTCATGTTGGCTGGTTGGGATAGGGCAGCGGGCTGCCTGAGCGGGGGCACAGCGCTGAGCCGAGCCGAGCCGACACGTCAGCAGATCTGCAGCCGCTGCTGCGTCTGTACCGAGTCTGATGCTCCAGGCAAGCAGGAGAAAAAAGACTGGAGTCATGTTACACAGGATCCGGGAACACTTAAAGACACAGACTCACAGGAACTTCCCCACACTCTGTAGAAGAAAACCAAACAACAAAGAACATTGAATAAGCATAATTGTATGGTTGTATTACATTTTGTATGTTGATGATGGAAAAACGACATTTAAACAACATTAACACGACATTATTGGCTAGCATTAAAATTCTGACATTAACCTTTTAACATGCCTTGTCTCGTATACAGGCTACAGGTGTAGGTGATACAAAACTATTTCTTTCTGCAGTAAAAAAAAAAAAGATTATTCACACTCTGACAACTTTGAGGGCTTTGAAGACTCTTACAGGTTTCTTGAAGAAGCTGCCTGACCACTCTCTTCTCCACTTAATAATATCAGATCAGTAACAGGAATCAAACAAATTACTGCAGGTTTGAAAATAGACATAAAAACTAGACAACAGTAACAAAACGAAAGGTTTGGAGGACAATACAAGTTTCATTTGTATTCAGGAAAATACTGATTTTAAAGTGAAGTTTAGGAAAGTACCAATGTTATGATTATTATTCATTATATTTGTAAAGGGGCAGATTTATTTATAAATTGTAAAATAATTTCTGTTACATTTACAATTATAATTTGTAGTCACTTTTATTACAATAAATGAAAGCTTTTTATATAATGCTTGATTTTTTTTTAAAGATTAAGGTGTGTAATATCAGGGTGAAAATGAACAAATATTCTAATCTGTTAAATCAACGTTCATTTAAAGGTTTTTATGTTTAAGGCTCTTCACCACTCACAATGATTTAGCCGAAACGTGCTCCCAATTAAATAATAATTATTGTTATCTGTTTTAGACTGGACTCAAGTCAAAAAAAGAACTTCTTCAAAGAGAAGCAAAGAAGAGACAGTGATCTGCAATGATCTGGGGATGCTTCAGCAAGGCTGGAATTGGGCAGTTTGGTCTTTGCGAATGACGCATGAATCAAGCTGCATACAAGGTTATCCTGGAAGAAAACTTCCTTCTATCTACTCTACCAATGTTCCCAACTCTGGGGAATGTTTTTCTTTTTCTATCAGGACAATGCTCAATTCCACACAGCTAGATCAATTAGGGTGTGGATGAAGAACCACCAGATCATGGTGTCATGGCCAGCACAATCTCCAGCCCTGAACCCCATTGAAAACCTATGGAATGTAATCAAGAGGTAGATGGTCACAAGCCATCAAGCTGAACTGCTTGAATTTTTTGCCAGGAGTCTCATAAGTGGCAAAGCAGTTTGAAAGACTGAAAGACTCTTTCTTAGTTACTTTTGTATTGTTGTTTCTAAATAAATATATTAACTTTTTTTGTTTGCATTATTTAAGTTTGAAAGCACTGCACCTATTTTGTTAATTTGACCTTTTCTTATTTTCTGCAAATGTATTATTTTTTATATTTTAAATATACAATGTTTTTATTTGGAATTTGGGAGAAATGTCATCAGTAGTTTCTAGAATAAAATCACAATGTTTATTTTACTCAAATATATACCTATAGATAACAAGGCTGAAGTTTGTTTGATATTCGCAGCTCCAGATTAGATAGTTGTTATGCAAGAAGCAACCCCAAAGTTAATTGAGAAAGTGATTTAGTTTTTTGTACATTGGTAAATAAAATGGAAAAAAAAAATCTGAGAGCTCAAACTGAACTGTATCCTGTCATCCAGATTTTATCTAGGCCCTGCTAACCCCAGGGTCTCATAACTGCCCACCCCACACACCATGTGGGGTGAACATGAGCAAAGGCCAGCACGGTAGTGGGGAGGGGGGATAATCGTGCTCCAGCATGGTTTAAACAAAGCGTGCCCAGTGTATGCCATAGACACTCCTACCTATTGCTGCTCCACACTGTAAATATAAAGTCAAAGAGACTCATCTGCTGCACAGTTTGTGTTGATCATTCTTTAGTTCTGTAGTTCAGTGGGTACCGGACACTTTCTAATGGAGGCTGGCCACAGGATATGTTTAAAAGTTGTCTGATTCAGTTGTACCAGCACAACACAAACTAATAACACACAACCACCATGCCAGTGTCACTGCAGAGCTGAGAATGATCCACCAATCAACCATCAATGCAGTAAAGAACATTGAGATCTCAGAGCTACATATGCTGCCTTTAGGACCACAACTTTTCCAGGCCGTTGCAAAAGAAGGTACTGGTACCGAACTGGCCTGCCTGCAGTCCTGATCTGTTCCTGGTAGATATCCCTGTACTGTTGCACATCTTTAGATGAAGAATGAGACAAAATAACACCCGAAACACTTAATCACTTGATATCCTCTGTGCCTAAATATCTTCATAAAGTCCTGTGATAAACAATGGTAAGATTACAAAGTGGGAAATGCTTTACTGTCCTTTTGGAATATTTTGCTGAAATGTGTTTCAGGGCTGTTACTCAAGAATTAATGAACAATAATAAATCAAATGAACAAAAAAACATAAAGATAAAAATGTAAGACATTTTTCTTATTTGGGGTTTTAAATGTGGTCACAATTACTCCCTATATAAGGTATAATGGATATTTTCATAATTCCTGAAAATTGAATATAAAATACTGCACAACCAGTTAATATAATCCAAGTTCTCACTGTTTTCAGGAAGTGTGAGAAATGGCACATTGTGTACATAGGCTTGGTGTGTATTTCTACAGGTTTACAGCTGCTTATCTATCTTCTCTAAAAGGAATTCATCTGAACCTGAAGTGTGATCTTATCTAAGCCATAAATAAAACTGATTAAAGAAATGCACAAAATTGCATAATTATAGTCATACATTGTTTTTTTTTCACTTATATTTTAATTAATTGGAGCTCACCAGCTTGTGTGAACAGTTATATTGTATAAACGATCCACAATCAATTTAATCCTTAGATGCATAGTAAGTCAAAAATTACCCAAACATCTTTCTTGCAATATCTTCAAAATGAGAAGTTCTCATTTCATATTTCAGATATTCCTTAAATAATATATTACTGGAATCATGCCACATTCATTTTAACTTACCTTTTATACATTTTACTAAAATCTACTAAGTCTTTTGTATTATCGCCCCAATGGTGGTCAAGAATTACCCGCATTAATATCCTGTAAAAATGCATGGGAACAATTGATTATCAGCTGTGACAGAAATAAATATTTTGTGGACCACATAGATGATATCAAAAATGTCACCCTTTAAGAATATTATTTTACCTTAATTTTTTTAACCCCCACCAAAATGATGTGTGTATGTCTAATTAAAATATATGTGTGTGTGTGTGTGTGTGTGTGTGTGTGATTCATGTCTGTGAAGGAGTGTTTCTTATCATAAAAATAGCTTATTTTTCAGTTTTTCAGCAAGTGTGCTTCTTGACAAATAAAACATGATCTCTTTCTGTTTCCCTTAGACTGTCTATGTGAGAAATCATTTACCATGTCAAGTAGTACAGGCCTTAGTGTCCAACATTGCTGTGATGAGTGAAGCCTCTATACAGCAGCAAATAGAAATCAAGATCTCTGGTGCTGCATGCTCGTGTCGTGTGCAATTAAAATGTTTAAATTCAAATGTTTCATTAGAATGTTTGCTAATTTTAAGCTAAATGAGTCAAATATTCCATTCTAATTTAGAATGTATTTAAAAAGTTGATCTGAAGTCATTCTGAAATAAATAAATAAAAAACTAGACATATGAAACTTGGCCATGTTATGTTATCTGTTCTCAGCCTGAATACCATTTGCTATTTTTTGAAAACACAACAGAACTTCTAGACTTTTCTCACATTCATTTACATAAGACAACCGGACATCAGGTGAACGAATGTGTACGGTTTGAGCCGCATCTACAGTATACAGCAATATATAGCAGTATACAGTTTTCAGTGATGATCACCTGCTATTAGAGAAGAGCACAGTGGCTACACTTTTACTCTTTCTTTAACAAGAATGACCAACATATAATGTCTGTGTGCCATTCTAGGTGAGCACAATGCAGGCCCCCTTGTGAAAAAGTGTTTGGCCCCCTAAACCTAATAACTTGGTTGTGCCACCCTTGGCAGCAACAACTGCAATCAAGCTTTACCGATAACTGGCAACCAGTCTTTCACATCTCTGCTCTGTGGAGGAATTTTGGTCCACTCCTCTTTACAGAAATGTTTTAATTCCACCATATTGGAGGATTTTTGAGCATAAACATCTTGTTTAAGATCATGACACAGCATCTCAATCGGACATTGACTAGACCACTCAAAAACCTTCATTTAGTTCATTAATTTTTCTTTAAATGACTTTATTCTACTTCCCAGAATTGATGTAACACCCTGGATTAGTTACTAATGAGTGTAGCTCCATTCACTGAGGACTCAGTCGCGGACTCCCTCTAGCGGAGTGCAGCAGTGCTCTGAGGAGGAGGCAGGAGGTGGGTAGACGCTCTGGTTCCTCTCCGACGGTAGATGGCGGTATGCGCTGAAACCATGCGGTGAACCTGCAGTTAGTCTGTAGAAAAACAAAGAGCACGTGAGTTTCATACGAGCGGGAGACGCGCTGTAGATAGAGAGAGAGGCCACACTCAGATAACTCCACAGCAGCAGAGCCCCTGTACGAGCTCTTACCACACAGCCCCTCTCACCAGAGAGAGAACTGAGAACACTGAACATACAGGACTGTCTATTGTGAGTCTGTCGGTTATGGATGATATCGAAGCAGAGCTCGGTATTTCTCGATCAGTAGGAAATGAAGACTTTTCAGACTCTTCAGAGGATGAAAGAGTTGCCAGGAAGATCAGACCGCCTATTCTACTGCACTCCTCCACCGCTCAGGGTAATGTATCTTAATAAAAATACACTAATCTCAGCTGCTGCACCACAATAAAAAACACTTCATATTCAGTTTTAACTGGTAAAAACTCAAATTACACATCAGATTTGACTAGAAAAAAACGCCCCTTGCAGTGATCAGCAATACAATATTTACCAGTAATAATATCAGATCTACAGCTCTATAAAATCATTCTCACTACTCATACTGTCAGGAACACATCCTGAGTGTAATTCTGACTAGTCATATGATATCCCTGATTTACACGGAATTTCACTTTTTTATCTACAGTTACATTTTACCAGTTAGATGCTCTTAAGTTAATTGAAATTGAATGAAATTGTAATTCCAGGTAGCCTATATACACTGTAATTCAACTCAGGTATTGACATCTACAGTTCAGGTTTCGATTAGTAATAATATTATTATTTCCTGGTAAGAATAACAGTGTAGATGTGTGGAACTAGTACTACATTATTTTACTAGAAAATTGTAGATCTTTGAAACTTTAATGTTTTAACTAGTTAAATATAATTATAGAGCAAAGAATGTGAGATTACTTGTTAGTCAGTGGTAACCTGACTAGTCAGAATTACATTATGGACGTGTTACTTATACTGTCTAAAAAAATGTAAGGGAACACTAAAATTCCAGTTGAAAATCTTTACAGATATAAATTGTATAATAAGTTGGGTGGGCAGAAAATCTAAGTAAAACATTGAAATATTAGGCTCATCCAATTTCTGTAAGTTTAATAACAGAAACTCAATGTTTTTTCAAATCCTTCATTAAAGTGCACACTGGTGACTGGGGCTGGGGAAGGAAATTTAATTCAATATTTTAGATTGGAAACGTGAATGCCTTTGGGAAAAATCCTATGCATACTTAGGTAGTATGTATTTAGCATATTTAGTTTGAACATTAGGTGAGCAATGTTTTATCCAGTGAGAGGAATCTGTCTTATATGTTCATTTTCCTGTAAATAAGGGAAAATTATTAAAAATATATTTTTATGTGCCCATTGGAAAATCCAAGTTTCCAACCAGTGAATATGAATTTGTGTATGCGTTTTTGAGATTTCCAACACAAAGGCAGCATTGAGCTTGTTAATGTATGTGCCTCAGGCTATGCTTGTAGGTGAAAGGGTACATACACTTGATTGCAGACATTACTTATTTGTATTTTCCACTTACAATAATTATTTCATTTTAGCAAGGGCTAAAGAAAGTGGTTTTCACGAATCTTCAAGACTATGTCTGAAGGCCATAAGAGACGCTATGCTGCACCATCATTGGCAAGAGGCAGCACAGTACTTGTCTGCTTACTCTCAGACACTGGAAGATACCACAGTCAACAAGCAGTCACTAGCCTGTGAGGTAAGCAATTCTCTTTGAGATTACTTGGATTTCTGCGTAAATTGGTAATTAAATGTCACAACAATAGACAAACACAGTCTGCTTAAACTAGTATCACATATGTTTGCATGGTTTTATTGAATAACTGGTTGACCCTCCTTTGGCAGCAAAAACATCAACCAAACATTTCCTGTAGTTGCAGAGCAGACCTTCACAACGGTCAGGAGGAATTTTGGATCATTTATCTTCACAAAACTGTTTCTGTTCAGCAATATTCTAGGGATTTCTGGTGTGAATCGCTCTCTTGAGGTCATGCTACAGCATCTCAACTGGGTTAAGGTCAGGATTCTCCAGAAGGATTTTTTTTTTCCGTTGAAGCCAACTAAAATGTTAGCATGTGCCAGAGATTTCTGTACGTCTTTAGCTGACACTCTAGTATTCTTCCTCACCTCATTGATCATTCTGCGCTGTGCTCTTGCAGTCATCTTTACAGGACGACCACGTCTAGCGAGAGTCGCAACAGTGCTGAACTTTCTCCATTTTTAGAGTGTCTGTTTTACCGTGGACACATGAACATCAAAGGCTTTTAGAGATACTTTTGTAACTCTTTCCAGCTACATGCAAGTCAACAATTCTTGAACGTGGGTCTCCTGAGAGCTCTTTTGTGCGAGGTATGATTCACAATCAATGCTTTTTAAGAACAGCAAACTCAAAACTGGTGTATGTTTTTTAGGGCAGGGCAGCTTTAACCAACACAATCACCAATCTCATCACATCCTGGTTCCAATTAGCTCTTAGAAAAGTCATTAGCCTAGAGGTTCACATAATTTGTTAACATGTTGTGTTTAATGAAATCAGGCAAACATATATCTTTTTTGTGGTATTAGTTTAAGCAGATTGTGTTTGTCTATTGTTGTGACTGATGAATATTAGAACACATTTAATGATCAATTTATGCAAAAATCCATGTAATCCCAAAGAGTTCACATACTTTTTCTTGCAAATTTATATCCCAATGTTTATAAAAGGCAATCTCATAACTGTGCAGTAATTAAGGATATTGTACTAGTGTTAACTGATGCTCTGTAAAATACAGGTACAAAGTGGGACTTTGTGCTGAAACAATGACATACCAACTGATGTTTTGAATTGTTTGTTTAAATGACACCATTGTTTACAGTTTCAAGTGTTTTCTTTAATCCTCAGATTATTTGGAGACTAGGCACAGAGATTCTTCAGCATCATCCAAACTCTCGATTGGAAGATTTTAATGCTTTGTATGAACAGATGAAAAACTCTGGAGTGAAAAATTATGCTAAGGTATTATTATTTAAACATCTATTTGGATTTTGGTTTGCTTTTTTTCTTTTAATTTAAACCCAGAGGTAAATCTTAAGATAAATATAAGTAATTATCATTTGTAAAATTATTTGATATATTTAAATCATTATTTTAAATTCTCTGTTACAATAAATAATATTTTTATGCACAGAGATAATGGCATTATTTGTTTGTTGATAGATCTGTTTGGAGCACTCTTTTCACCTTCTGTTGAATGGTCACATTTACGATGCTAAACGTCAGTTGTCTGTTGCGGCAAGCTGGAGGTATGGCAAGCAGTCTGTGCCCCAGTCTCTGGATTTAAAGCTTATCCATGCATACTGTGGCTTTCTGGATTATGTCATCTGGCATATGAAGAAATCATCTGTGTCTGAAGCAGGTAAGAAGGTGTTACACACCCCTTAATGGCCTTTGACCATTCTCATCAGGTTAGATACAACACTCAAAATCAACAGTATGTATTTTCACTGGTTTCACAATGTCTTATGGAACCATGGACCAAATAGATTTTTATATATATTTATAATTATTTTTTGGTTTAAGTTTGTAGTTATTTCCTACCACTTTTTTACCATTAAATAAATTAAATAATGTATTTATTGCATGTATTTAAATCGAACTGTAATGTCTTCCTTTTTTGAAAAAAGCTATTATTTAATTTTTTTGTATCCCAACAGACATACCAGCAAAGCACAATCCATGTACAGTGCCTTGCAAAAGTATTTTGCCACATTTCAGGCTTCAAATATAAAGATATAAAATTAATTTTTTTTGTGAAGAATCAACAACAAGTGGGACACAATCATGAAATTTTAGTGGAATAAAATTTATTGGATATTTTAAACTTTAAAAAAACAAAAAAAAAAAACAAAACTGAAAAGTGGGGCGTGCAATATTATTCGTCCCCCTTGGGTTAACACTTTGTAGCCCCACCTTTTGCTGCGATTACTGCCGCACATCGCTTGGGGTATGTCTTTTAATGTTTTTAATTATTACAAACTGCTGTGTATATACACTTTATTCTGCCAGGCCTACTTTCAAGAGGTTGTTTCTTCTGCATTTGTGTTAAAATTCATATAGTTCATACAGTTCATATTAAATGGTTTTTGGTTGGTGCAGGTGCAATCTACTGCTGTGGAATAGCATAAAATAGCTAGATATGGAAATCCTACAGTTAACCTGATAATTTATGTCCATCATGCCCGCTTGGTAACCTGAATGGTAAGAGCAGATGTATGGACATTTGGGTGAATGTTTAAATGTAGCTCCTTTAATCACAGGATGGAAATTTTAAATAAAATACTTCTCCTCTTCAAATTACTGCGACTCCTCTGAATAACTGAGTGTATTGTACTACTCATTTTATATGTTTTATTATCACTGTGGGCATAACCTATATCAATGGTCCGCTGCTGGAATTGAAATTCCAACACAAAGTAAACAAACATGGCCCCCCCTTGTGCTCACATAGAATAAGGTGGATCACACTATTGACCACTGCAGACCACTGTTAAACATTCATTATAAGGCAGAATAATACTACTGTTGAGTTTTTACTTTCCTAGTTATTATATTTACTTTTCTCTTAAAAATGTATGAGTGGAGTTGCAGTACAGAACATTCAGTAGCAGACATTCTACAAAAATGTACTTTTTTTGTAAACTGAAGTTGTTTTTCTTTTCCCACTCTGAACTTTATTTTTAGTGTTTGTAACTCTGGTACTTCAGATTTAAACTATTTAGGAATTTAGCTGATCTGTAAGCAGTAAGCAGTAAATTGTCCTCCATCTGTTGTTCCAGAGGATAATTCAAGTAACCGAGAAATGCACAGCTACTTCAGACAGGCCTCAGTGACCTTACAGGAAATCATCGCACAACCTGGAGTTTGGGACCCTTTTGTATTGAGTTATGTTGATGTAAGTTTGTACACTTAATGATTTGATCCAGTTCAAAGATTATGTTAGCATGACTGGTGTAAAACATATTCTAATTGTTTTGCTGCTGACAGATGCTAGAATTCTACAATGATCAGGAGGAAGCCCTAAAAGTACTGCAAAACTACGCTTATAACAAGGACTACCCATCAAATCCCAATGCTCATGTCTACCTGTACCAGTTTCTGAAGAGGCATGAAGCTCCCCCAGCCAAACTTATCAGTATTCTGAAGGTACGGCATTAAACTATCTTTTCTGGTTATTCGACTCAAATAACAAATAAATGCTTTTAAAGGAGTACATGTACAAAAATGTTTAAATCATTATTTCAGGTGCTGCACCATTTAGTCCCCAGTCATGAGCTGATGCAGGAGTATTGTTATCTCCTTGTGAACTCAGGTAACTGTTGTAATTCTTTTTTTTTTTACATATATATTTTTAAATATACATTTTTAATTAATTTATAACTAACGAATAATCAAGTGTAATTTACACAGTTACATTGCAAACAGACTTCTTCCTGCTATTGTGAGGTTTTATGATTTCTGCTACTTTAACAGTTGTGCCGGGACATTTAGAAGAGTCGCTTCCTGTTGTGTTTAATCTCCTCGACTATCCTAGCTGGAAAAATGATCTTGATACATGGAACTGTCTGTTGACTGTTATGACGGTCTTCAAAAGAAAGTAAGGGTTAACATTGGACAGTGTTGGGCATGTTCTTAATTGCTTCAAAAAATAACATTATCTATGAACTTTAAATAACAATATTTTAATACAGATATGAAGCGCAGTTACACATGTATTATATCAAATTGTAATTATTAAATGAAAAAACATATGAATGCTCTTTCTTTTTAGAATGGCTCATCATTGTACTTTTTATTTTATTTTTGTGTTGTGTGTGTACACTTTTGCGCCACTAATTCTCTAAAAACATAGTCCTGTATTTTAGCAAAATAATTCTATAACTTTCTATTTTTGTTTTTCTTCAGAGGTCTTCAGCATCTCATAGCCAACGAATGGAAGCAAAGAAAAGACTTTTGGCTGACTATGCATTATAGAGCCTATCACGGCAGGAAGGATTCTGAGCTAAACAGAGAACTTCTGCTGGTTAAAGCAAAAGTAGCCAAACTTTTGGGTGAACATGGTAAGCCTGATCACTTTTTTAAATACAAACTTCTGATTATTTGTATTTTTTTAATGTTTTAAATGCTAAACTTTTTGAGGAACTACTATTTTTTTTTTTTTGTATTTTAGGAATATACTACAATAAATTCAGTACTGAAGTTTGGGGGCCTTACAATGTGGAAGATAAGAAAAGGAAAATTGTTTGAATAAGTGTGACTTGTAATTTATGCATTTAAGACATTTAAAGACGATTGATTAAAGGACTGATAAGATTCATGTTGTAATTTATGAGCTGGTATTTTTGGACATTTCTGTGTTGTGTATTGTTTACCAGAATGTGGCCACTAGAGTGTGCTCATGTTTTATTTTTTCATGTTATGTGAAAAAGGCAGCTCTGTTTTAAAAGAAGAATGTTTTTTTATCCACTGTAAAATTACCATACTGTACACTACAGCTCAAAAGTTTGTGATCACAGTGAAATTTTCTTGTTTTCAATGGAAACACATTTAAGATTATGAAATTAAGCAAATAAACAGGACATGCAGTCATTGTCAGATTAAGAATTATTGATTTAATGAAAAGGATGACTGTGTACTTGAACTTTTGCCTTCATCAAAGAATCCACCTTTTGCAGCAATTACAGTCCGGCAGAATCTAGTCATTCTAGCTGTCAACTTAATCTGATGTGATTTCACCCCATGCTTTCTGTAGCATCTCCCACAACATAGATTGGCTTGATGCAGTCCTCCTCAGTACCATACGGTCAAGCTGCTCTACAATAGCTCAGTAAGGTTTAGATCCGGAGACTGTGCTGCCACTTCATTACAGTCAGAACTCTGTCTGACTCCTTATTTGTTAAATATTGCCGACACAATTTGGAGGTGTGTTTGTGGTCATTATCCTGTTGAAATTGGCCCCAAACAAGCGCCGTCTACAGGGTACGGCATGGCAGGGTACTGTTGCAAAATCTTGTGGTAGCCTTTCTTTCTTTAAAATCTCTTCCACTCTGTATAAATATCCTATTTTAGCACCTCCAAAGCATCTCCAGACCATCTTGGGTTCTGCAGCAGGACAATGATGCAAAGCACACAAAGTACACCTGTGAATGGCTTTAAAATGAAGGTTTTGTAATGGCTTTGCTGTAAAACGTGATTTCTATATTTACTCAGGTTATCTTTGTCTGAAAGTTTGTTTGATAATCAGAAAAATAGCAATGTGCAAAAACAAAATAAAAACAAAAAGCACCATGAATTAATTTGCACACTTTTTCCTCTACCATGCCTCCACCATGCTTGACAGATGACATAAAGCATTGCTTATTCATCTTTTCATTGGTCCTGTGCCTCACAAATATTCTTCTGTTTGATCCTCAAACTTGGACCTGTCCACAACACCTTTATCCAATCATCCAGTGTTCAATGTCTTTTCTATTTGGACCATTGCAGTCTTTTCTTTTTATTAGCCAGTCTGATGTATGGCTTTTCTTGACAATTCTGCCATAAAGTCCAACATCCTAAAGTTAACGCTAACTGAGCGTTGATTCCGACACTGGTGTTTGACTGGTTTCATTTAGTGCAGCTCTCAGTTGACAGACTGTGAGGTGTCTTTCTCTCAAACTGCATGCTCTAAAACATTTATCTTCCTGCACAGTTGTGCATCAGGGCCTCCCACTCCTTTTTCTGTCCTTGTTAGAGCCAGTTTGTGTCACTCTTCGAAGGGAGTATTTAACAGCACGGTAAGATATTTTAACGCAATATCTTGCATTAAGTAGCCTTACTTCCTTAACACAACAATGGACTGACGGGTCTCTAAAGAAAATTGTTTCTTTCTGGCAATGTTTAAGCCTGTAAGCAAGCCAACAACTGCTGTATCTGATGCTTCAGATACTAAATTAACCTAGAATGTTGTGCTCCCTTTTATTTGTGTAATGTTTTTCAGCTGTTTATCACAACTGAGCAATGGTGTCCTAACAATCAATTAGCTCAATAACACCCTTACTTGGATTGGTGGCCATACCAGGATATTTAGGCAGAGGACTGAGAATTGTTGATAATGGAACTAAATGCAAAATAAGCCTCTGTAGAAAAATAGGCTTTAATACAAACATTTCTATTCCTTAAAAATCATCTGATACATTTAAATTAATTGGGAAATGGACAATATTGTTTGTGAATGCCATGAAAATGGAAAATGTGTTTTTCTTTCAAAAGGGGGAACATTTGCAAGTGATCCTTAACTTTTGAGCAGTAGTGTATGTTGTTCAGGGTTGATCTCACATCAGTTACATTTAAAATGTTGTAAATGACTGACAACTTGTGTTTAAATGAAAAAGTGTGCAGATTAATTCATGGTGCTTTTTGTTTTTATTTTGTTTTTGCACATTGCTATTTTTCTGATTATCAAACAAACTTTCAGACAAAGATAACTTTGTGTGCTTTGCATCATTGTCCTGCTGCAGAACCCAAGTACACCTGTAGTTCTTTAAATGTTGTTCTGGGTTCTTTTGTGACCTCCTGGATGAGTTGTCCATGCCCTTTTGGAATAATTTAGGTCAGCCGGCCACTCCTGTACTGGTTCACTTTGTGAATATTAGCTGTCACTGTGGTCTGCTGTCCCCAACAGAGAATGTGTGGAGAGAAAATGTGAAAACAAAGACTTTTACACACTTAAAGACATTTGTGTGAGGAATGAGGCAAAATAATGCCTGATACATTTAATCGATTGGTATCTTCTGTGCAAGAATGTATTTGAATGTTGTGAGAAGGGATTGCAACCATAAAAGTAGTAAATCCTTTACTTCCTCAACTTTTTCAGAATGTGTTACAGACCTGAAATGGAGGAATAGATGCAAATTAACAATTTGATGGGAACAAATTATTATTATTATTATTATTATTATTATTATTATTATTAATGTTTGCTGATTTTAAAAAGGTAAATATAAATATGTGAAATGTGATCAGATCCTGTTTAAAGCCTTACCCTAGATAGAATTCACTTATACAAATACAATGTATAGTTTGTAAAATAATCCTCCATAAAATTAAATCTCTCTTTTTTTAATGTGAACTAAATTACATTGGTCAACTTATCCAGGAGGTCATATAGGAACCAGAAGAACATTTAAAGAACTGCAGGTCTGACTTGCCTCAGTTAAGGTCAGTGTTTAATTATTCAATAATAACTGGTCGAAAATTATTTGGGGTTCTGGAACCAACTTCTGAAACTACTATTGGTGTTCAATGAATAGGTTTTTCCATCAGCGGATGTTAGACGTTCATGAGACCACATTCAACTGCACAGTTTTGGTCAGCCTGTTCAGTTCATCCTGAGTATTTGCATTGAGCTAATGGGAAAAATCATTACAGTATAAAACCTTCCCATTATACTGTTTGTAAACAATCCAGTGAAAGCTGTAAAGCCTTTTTTGTGCAGAACAATTTTCTGGAAAGGTTTTGCTGATCAAGAACATCCCTTAATGCACACAGTTTACTATCTTTTAACGGCCTGTTTCCAGCATAAAGAGGCACAATATCACAAAGCAAAACTCATCTTAAACAGGTTTTATGAACACAAATCTAATCAGTGTTATTCCGTGGTCTTCTCAGTCACTAAATCTTTATCTAGTAGATCAATTTTGGGACGTAGTTGAACAGGTGATTGTAACTTGAAACTGTAACACAGTCATGTCAGTGTCAAATTAATGTTTCCAATTGTTTTTATTCGTTTCAGAGAAACAGGAGGCTCTAACCAGTCATTACATAGTTTACAGTTATCGCTGTATTCTTGTAATTTCACGGTTTGCAATATTTTTATTCAGCCCCCCTATATCAACACTTAGTAGAACCACCTTTCACTGCAATTACAGCTACAGATATTTTGGGGTATGTGTCTACTAGCATTGCACATCTAGAGACTACATTTTTAAAATAACTCAAGCTCAGCCAGGTTGGATGAAGACTGATTATGAAGTTCAGTGGTATTTTGATCAGACTTTGACTGGGCCATTCTAACATGAATATTCTGTTATCTAAACCATTCCACTGTAGCTCTGGCTGTATGTTTAGGGTCTTTGTCTTGCTGGTAGGTGAATTTTCTTCCCAGTCTCAATTTTTTTCGGCCTTCAACAGATTTTTTCCCAGGTTTTTTCTTTATTTAGCTTCATACATCTTCCTATCAACTCTCACTAGCGTCGCTGTCCCTGCTGAAGAAAAGCAGCATGATGCTGCCACCACCATGTTTGAGTGTGGGTGAGTTCAGGGTGATGAGCAGTGTTACATTTCATCCACATATTGCACATAGCATTTAGGCCAAAAAGTTCAGCAAAGCCTCATCTGACCACAGCACCATCTTTCATGTCTTCCATGTTTGCTGTTCACTACACATCTAATGTCCTTCTTTCAGCAGTGGTTTTTATCTTGCCATTCTTTTGTAAAGGCCAGAAATGTGGAGTGCATGACTTATAGTTGTCCTGTGGACAGATTGTCCCACCTGAGCTGTGGATTTCTGCAGCTCCTTTAGCCAGGAGACCGTGGCCTCCTGGATGCTTCTCTGACCAGTGTTTAGTATAAGTGGACGGCCATACCTTGGTAGGTTTGCAGTTGTAGTATGGATTTTATTTAGGAGTTTCAAAGTAAAGGGGGCTGAATACTTTTGCATGTCAGGTAGAATGCTTTTCAGGTTTTTGTTTAGATTGATATTTATTTAGAAGAAAAAATATGAAAAACTTCATTGCTGCTTGTTTATTTTCTAGGCACATGTGTATTTTAAAACATGAATTCCACAAAAGAGATTTTTTTAAACAAAATGATTTGGGATAATGTTACAGAGCCTAACTGGTTTACACTCTGTGTAGTGTCTGTAACTCTAATGTATGTTGCCTGTATTTTAGTAAAATTGGCAGCTTTTTAGATACCTAACAGACTCCTCCAATAATATCAAAAGACACGCCAAATCAATTCACTGTGTTTTTTAATTGTTACATTATATTTACATCAAGTGCCAAAGTGAGAGAAAATCTTACCACCATAAAATACTTGAGATAAATATTGTCAAGTACACTATATATAATATGATTCAAGGTATATAAATATACTTCTTATATACTTCATACAACTTCATTCACCTTTATACAACATGCATTGAGTATGTGCACTGTACTCTGTATAAGTGACACTTATATCATACACCAGCTCAAGTGGGTTTACTGATTGTTTGGTGAAGAGCATAGTTTTGTGTCAAACTGCACTCCAAGGTGCATAAGAGGAAGTGGCTTCTACTTCCTCTGCATTGTGGGTTGTAAATGCTACACCACATGATGTTCTTTTTTCCACATGCACTTTTAAATACTTTTTTTTTTAAGAAACTAAATGTCAGTTATATTCATAGAAGTATCAAACTTCTACATTCTGTAATTTGAATATACACTGAAATGTTTTCACAATTATGGAAATACTTTATGTTCATCAATAAAGCCTATGTAACTATGTTGTGCTGGTATGAGTGGATCAGACACAGCAGTTCTGCTGGAGTTTTTAACACTTTATCCACTCACTTTCCACTCACACACCTACTCATCTACTCCACCTTGTAGATGTAGTCATGCAAAGATGTAAAGTAAGAGTGAAAAGCCTACCACAAATTCCCAAAATGGGCATGGACAACTCATCCAGGAGATCCAAAAATTACCCAGAACAAAATACTGCAGGTCTCACTTGCCTCAGTTAAGGACAGTGTTAATGTTGAGTGTTAATGAGACTGGTCAAAAATGGTATCATGGGAGAGTTCCACAGCAAAACCAACTGCTGCTGACCTAATAGAACACAACGGCACATTTGCCAACAAACAGCTCGATGATCCACAGGACTTTGGAAAATATTCTTTGGGCAGACATGACACTTGGGTTCTGCAGCAGAACAATGATCCAAAACAAAATAGCAGGTCAACCTCTGAATGGCTTAAAAAAAACTAAACAAAATGAAGCTTTTGGAGTGGCCTAATTGGTCAAAGTCTGAAATGCTGTAGCATGGTCTTAAAAAAGCGGTTCATGCTCGAAAACCCTTCAATGTATCTAAATTATTATTAAAACATTTCTGTAAAGAAAAGTGGACCAAAATCCCTTCACAGAGCTGTGAAAGACTGGTTGCCAGTTATTGCAAAAACTTAATTGTAGTTAATGACGCCAAAGGTAGCACAACTTGTAGATCATGCTACAAGTTATTAGGTTTTATTATTTAAAACTGATTTTTGTGTTTACTCAGGTTATCTTTGTCTAATATTAAAGTGTGTTTGCTTGGTCCAGTGGGCTGCTGATCCTGGATGATTAGATGTAAGGGTAGAGTGATTTGGGGGTGGTGTTGGGTGAGGAGGATGAACTGTACTGTGGGTCTGGTCTGTTTGGGTTTGACCCCCTCACCCCTGCGTCCCTCTCTCCATAGAGCCTTTTGATTGGTTGCGAATGACATCACCCTGTGCCTCAGTACTCGGGACCCTTAGCATTGTTCTGTGAACAGCAGCAGTCAGACAGCAGGCTTCAGCCCCGCTCAGACCCCGTGTTCGGGGATGGGTGTCGCAGATTGGCTGGCGGCGCTGTCAGTCAGAAGTGTCACCCCTGGTGGGCGGGGCTAACTCCATTCCACAGTGGCTCACTCCGCGGAGCGGAGAGTGAACATGAGGAGAGCGCGCGGAGCGGGGCGGACCGGACGCTCGGAGAGCAGCTGAAACCTGCGAGAAGCGGCTCGAGACAGCGGCGGAGACTCGGCCCGCGGAGAGGCGCTGAAGGTGGGTGCGGGGCTCCGCGGGGGTGAAATGATGTGCTGCTGTGTTTAGTGTCCAGAGAGAGGGTGAGAGGAGAGAGAGTGACCGCGGGGGAGATCAGATAAAGCTGGTCAGCTCCTCCAGCAATGCCCGCTGTACACACCACCACCACCACCACCACCACCACACCTCCGCTACATCCTGCTGAACCGACAGCCTTCAGCTCTGCGCGCCTCCCCGAGCCCTCATAAATAAGAGCTAACTCACCGAGAACAAGAAGGAGGAGAAGCGCTGCCATTTTGCTAAAACAGAGGGAAATGTTAGACTCGTCCCGCTCACTTCTCTACATTAAGCAGATACTCAACTTTTTAAATAGCTGCTGCTGAACACACACACGTGTGTAGAGAGTGTGCTGTGTACGAATTCCCTGCCCGATCCCATCAGTGCAGCGCAGTTTCTCCCCTTCCTCACTCAGTGAATAAATAACAGCAGTGTGTTGGGATGCAGGACTGTGTATTACATTCACAGCACGTCCACATGCCGCGTTTGGTTGCTGGAGGTCTGTGCTGGTTTTAAACGCGGCAGATCGGCTCAGATAGAGCCCCTCGGCACGCAGTGAATGAAGCAGACAGCGCTTTATCTTTTGCTTTATCTCTGAGTCGGAACAGAAGAATCAGCTCCTGTGTTCTGATTTAATCAGTGATGGAGTTTTACTGTCACTCCTCACAGACAGTGTAGACACAGACCCAGCTGCAGTGCCTAGTGATGCATAGGGCTATTGATATGCACCCTGCACTGTTTCTGTAGTTCACCCTTCTCTAACTTCAGATCCCATCATCCATTTATAATCTACACACACCTGTCATGTAATAAATCACCCCACTGTTTCTCTTCTTCCCCTCCTTTCTCCAGACTGGACATCTGAGTTCTCTGTGGTCAGCCAGCACTCCTCTGTGGTCTCCCCATGCCTCCATCTCCTCTCGACGACAGAATTGTGGTGGCGCTGCCAAGGCCTATCCGACCTCAGGAACTTCATCTCCGCCTGGACACCAGCTACCTGGAAGCCACCGTGGGTGCCGTCGCCAAGACGACGGTGATCAGCAGCACCACCGTGGTGAAAATCCAGGCGACCAACCTCACGTATATGCCCTCATCCAGTGGCTCCACGCGCTCCTTGACGTGTGGATGCAGCAGTGCCAGCTGTTGCACGGTGACCACGTACGAGAAGGACACTCAGACCCATACCCCTGCGCTGAGCCAGGTTAGCACAAGCAGCCCCAACTTGAACTCCGCAGTCAGCTATGGCGGGCACGCTGGCGTCTCCGTGCCCATGGTGGGCCCCAGTGAAACCTACAGTGCCCCCAGCCTCACCGCCAGCCAACCCAATGGAAGCGTGCGGGTCATCCATCCAAATGAACTAGCACAGAAGATGACGCACTGCCCCCTGGGCCATCCAGTGGGGCCAGTGCCGGTGATCATCGACTGCAGGCCCTTTACAGACTTCAACAAGAGTCACATCCGAGGCGCTGTTCACATCAACTGTTCCGACAAGATCAGCCGCCGGCGTCTCCAACAGGGCAAGATCACTGTGCTGGACCTCATCTCCTGCCGTCAGAGTAAAGACTCCTTCAGGGGCATTTTTTCCAAAGAGATAGTTGTTTACGACGAGAGCACGGTAGACCCGGGCCGGCTGTCACTTTCTCAACCCCTGCATGTAGTCCTGGAGTCTCTGCGCAGGGAGGGAAAGGACCCAGTTGTTCTAAGAGGTGGGCAGTTTTCAGTGTTTTTACAAGGGGAGGTTTAACCTGAATCTCATTTTTGGTTCACAATTTCATATTACTAGCTAGCACTGACACTTGCAGCTCAAAACCATGTTAAAATGGGCTGGAAATTGGTGCTTTGCTTTTTGCTGTCATTTGTCAATGCAATTGTTTTCTCATTTGAGCAAACCACTATTAAGTAGGTAGTTATTTTGGTAGTCGACTAATCTGCTTCTTTTTTTTTTTCGATTAGTCAACGATTATTTCTGCCATGTTCTCCATCTCTAAAAACAACATCTGAACATCAAACATCAAACAGCTGAACATGAAATCCAAAAAGCATTTAAATGTCTAGATGTTTAAATGTGAAAAATACTGATTATTTAGTAAGTAAATATTTAATCTTTTGGAGCCTAAGATAAGTATAAACTGGGTGAGTGAGCCATTTACTCATCTCCCATTGCTCTACTATCGCCAGCACTTTGTGTAATTCAGTAATTTTATATTAACAATTAGTCGACAATGAAATTTGTACTCAACAAATTTAAGTAATAGACATTAATGTTCATATAATTTAATCGTTGCAGCCCTTTTATTAAGAATTCCAGTATTGATGGATACATATAGTAAATTGTACAGGATGATATTGTATTCAAAATATATTAATTAAGGCTTATTTTGTACTAGTTAATTTAAGTGTATGACCCACAGAAATGTCACTGGCATTGAAACCATTGCTCATTTGTTAGAATTTAGATATTTTTGGTGTTCTGTGGTTGGTTGTGACAAAAACATCTTGGTGGCTTTCAATTTTTAAAATACTGATTTGCTGCACTTGGTGCACAAGAAAGACTAACTAGGGATATAAGATAATATAGGTGTTGTATCATATAACAGCATTTTGCTTTGCAATACTATAGTGATTATCAAAGATTCAGTATAAACGTTTATTTATTAGTTTATTTAAAGATTGGTGTCAGAGGTGTTTTATTTAGTGCTGTGTTTGTAATCGGTCCTAGATCCCACTGTTTTGATTAGTGTCTTGATATATACCGCATCGCAACTTCTTGTTAATACACAGTCCTAAAACTAACATAATTACACTAGATACATTTTAAACTATGATGAACGTGTATCAAAATGTGCCACTGTGGGCAATTAAATGTTTAATACACCTTTTTATTACATTTTCATTTTAGTGCACAGTTGATGTAAATGTTAGGGTTAAGGTTAGGGTTGCCTCGCCACTTGGTTATATATTTACAGCCAATAGGTGGATGATTGTGCATAGTAAGGAAAACGTCATCAGGGCTGTAGTGGACAGCGTTCAGCTGTGCTTGCTGGAGGAAGAAGGCAAAGCGTGCAGTGATTGGCACAGAGGCAAGAGTTCTGCAGCAGCAGCAGCTCTTTCTGAACAGTGAGCTCCTGTTAGTATTAAGCTACTTGTGTCGTCCCCTGCCATCCTTTTCTCATTTCTCTTGGGTGGGAGCACTGAGTTGAGAAGCTATTGCGTCTGTCAGTTTGCAGCTCACCAAGCAACATGCTGCAAGACCACAGTTGGGGCCTTCATATGTTCACACACACACACACACACACACACACACACACACACACACACACACACACACACACACACACACACACACACACACAAATACACACACACACAGTCTGTTCTTTAGGCTCCTTCTGTTCTGTCCTTTTGCTCTGTTCTCTCTGATGATCACACACTCTTTTTCTTACTGTTATGTATTTGATACCAAGAAAGAAACTCTAAGATTTCTATCCTTCCTCCTGGTTCTTCCTCCATTCTTGCAGTCCCAAAACAGGATTCTGCCACTCTCCTGTGTAGTTTCAGGGAATGATAAATGTTTAGTATTTATTAGATATGGAAAGATTGATTAGCAGTGTATCATTATGATCAGATTTTCTGCCAAAAAATATATGATGGTACATAATTCTCTAATTTCTCTGGTGGGCTGCACAGAAGACTGCAGGTTCTTGCGTAAATTCTAGGTGGAACTATGGAGCCAGCACATGGGAGCACTCATGAAAAGCTAGTGTTTACTTCTCACTTTGTGAGCAGGCTCAGCTTGGTTTCCCTCCATTTAGCCAGTATGGTGTTCTTGACTGCTGTTCTGATTGATTGCCTGATGTCATACTCCTAGAGATTCACATACTTGTTCAATAGATATATATTTTGAGTAAATATTCTTAATACATACATGAGAAACTATGTTTTGCGTAACTCGTTGGGTTTCATTGGGTTTCTTTGTCAAGTTTCAGAGACTGGATCTGATAACACTTAAGGCCATCACTACATATGATAAGAAAACCTTAACTTGGAGGACAAGGGTGCAAAGAATAATTGCCCCTATCTTAGTAATAATATTTCCTAAAATTACTTAAGAAGATTTTGTTAATAATTTTGTTACATGTTTGATGGAAATAGTGGTGTACTATATGTTTGAGGTATCAGTGACAGTAAACTCTTAAGATCTTCACTGAGGGGGATAAAATATGAGGAACAGCATGTTGGGCTGCTAAAATCAAAAGCCAGTTGGTGCGTCCCTCAGTATGACAGTGGGTGGTAATGACACACGTACATCCCACAGTCTGTATTTGGGAACATTCACTGTCATCCTGCTCTTTTAGTGGAATGTAATAAAAATGTAATGACCACACCTTTGCATAATTGAAGTATAATGACAATGTGAGAGCTCTCTTCATTTTTCTATTAATGTCATTTTAAAGAATTATAGGGCAAATCTATGTTTTTAATCTTTTAGGATCCTTAAATAGGTGAAGTAATGTACAAATGTAATCTAAAAAAGTTGAGTTAATACCAGAACCCTTTTTTTCGTATCTCCCATATTATATTAGCTAATGACTGCAAAATGCTAGAGTGAGCATATAAGTTTAAAATAAATTTGGGTGGGGGGCCGAGTGGTCCAGCCGTCTAAAGCGCTGCCACTATGAGCAGGAGGTCGCAGGTTCGAACCCCCGCTCATGCAGCTTTGCCATCAAGCTGCCGGTGTTAGAGGGAGCAAAATTGTCCCTGCTCCCTCTGGGTGGGTAGATGGCGCTCTCTCCCCACATCGCTCCTACGGTGATGTCTGCAGCACAGGGCGTCTGTGAGCTGATGTACCGGAGCCGAGCTGCTGCGCTTTCCTCCAAGCGCGCTGGCTGCTCGGTAATGCTGCATCAGCAGCAGCTCGATGTGGCTGACTTCACATGTATCGGAGGAGGCATGTGTTAGCCTTCACCCTCCTGGTGTGTTAGGGCATCACTAGTGATAGGGGGAGTCCTAATGAGTGGGTTGGGTAATTGGCCATGTAAATTGGGGAGAAAATGGGAAAAATTTGAAATAAAATTATATTAAAATAAATTTGGGTAAATTACAACTTGGCCAGAATATTCCTTTAAGAGAACGTAGCTGTATATTTCTACAGTATGTAGTCTACAGTCTACATTTCCTACATTAATCAAGTTTTGGCAGTAAAGATGCTAGCATTGGTGCTACTATGAGCTGACTGGTTGGTTGGAGTTGGCTTATAACTGGATCTTAAAAGCTTTTAAAAAATGTTATTATATTGGTGCTAAATGGTACTAAAAGGAGTAAATTGTTTAGTAATAAAATTATAAAAGATGATTTTGCAGACGTGCCACATAGATGTGTTTATTTTGGTCCCAAAGAGATTCGTCTCTCTAGAGATTCTCAAGTTAATACCAGCTAAATCAGATGCAGGCCTGCTTCCTCAGAGCTGAAGATGGTAGTCATTATATTTTGATGTATGGTTTTAGGCTATAAGGTCATACAGTGATATGAAATAATGTCAGAGTTTACAGAGTGAACAGTTCATGATCTTGTGTGATGTTTTGCAGCACAACAAGGGTTATATAAGGTTAATGTGAATAGCAGATATTAAGCAGTTGTTTGGTTCATTTGCTTTTATCAAACACATTCTTGGTAGCACTGATAGATGGGAAGGATTAGTTGTAAATAATATTTGTTTCATAATTTGTGTATTTCATAATTTGTGAAGGTGATTGGTCCTTGTAGGCCTCAGTACTCAGAATGCAAATTGCTATACCGAACATAGAATGCTATTCAAAGAGAAATGCAAATTGATGCAAAAATTTAAAGGGTACTGAGCTGAGTCATCCCAATGGCTTTTGAAAACAGAACACATACTGAGAGATTGTGAGAGATACAATTATCTGCTGCTTTCTGCATTTAAAGGTCTGTAAGTTTCACTTTCATTCTGCCTGACCATATACCAAAACACATAGATCAGTTACTACTGAC
The DNA here is from genome assembly GCF_023375975.1 of Astyanax mexicanus. Taxonomy (NCBI): domain Eukaryota; kingdom Metazoa; phylum Chordata; class Actinopteri; order Characiformes; family Acestrorhamphidae; genus Astyanax; species Astyanax mexicanus. Next base: position 54,398,483 of record NC_064408.1, read on the forward strand.
TAGGGGTGGGTTATATGGCCCAAAAATAGCATTTTTGCAATAACAATATTTTTGACAATATGAAAAAAACTTAAAGCATATTTTATTAATTTCAAGAATATATTTAAAGTTAATACATGTATAACAGTTTCAACCATTAGGACGATACTAAATAAATGTACAATTCTGTAAATTTGTATCTATTTTGTTAACAAGTTTAGTAAAAAAAAGTGTGATTTTGTATACCTTAACATAATAATGTAACAAAAATAAATAATGCAACATGAAAATAATCTAATGTAACAAAAATCTTCCAAAATACCAAAGTGCAGAATATATATGCATGCATAAAAAACTGCAATCATAAACAATTATACCAAAAATACTAAAACCTTCACCGAATACTACAGTTGACAAAATATGGATAAAAAAAAGCTTTATAATATTACCGTCACAACACAATTGTGTACGATACAGTATGGCACATGCCTACAACTGATATCCTTTACTGTAACTATTTGGTTTGAAAATGATAAAACTCCATTTAGGCACGTTTGAAATATACATAAATATATATATATATATATATATGATTATTTCAAAATACTGAGAGATTAAAATATGAACATCTTTTGCATTTCAAAATTATTATAAAAGATATATTTGTAATAATGACATAGCAACTCATTAAGGCAATAACCATCTTAAAATATACCATATAAAAAATAATAAAATATACCATAAATAAACCATAGCTGATGATAGCTGATGAAGATCACTGATACATTACATCTGCTATGACTATACATTTTATGCTCTGAATCTGATTTACCGCTGTCATTTGGAGAGAAGGTGATTGGTGCTCACAGAGAGTAAGAAGTTCTGAAAGTCATGGTGGTAGTAGATGTACTTCAATTGAAAAACTAGTTTATTCACAGCATAGATGCTTTGTTTTATCTCTTTGATACACCTAATACTATATAAAAACAAGATACAGTGCAAAATAAACATTCAGCTCCAAACTTTTGAGGTATTTAAATACTATTTTTTAAACCTAACTTTGTAACACTGTTTCAAATCCTATATCCTAACCAGACACCCTGTGTGTTCCTGTTGCAGGAGGCCTTAGCAGTTTCAGGCAAGGACATGAGGAGCTATGTGAGCACTCCCTCCATCTACAGGAGGGGCAGGATCCGGGGGCCGCTGTTGGATTGTCGGGGGCACTACCTCATTCTTTGCCCTCCACCCCTGACATCGAGAATGCAGAGATAACACCCATACTGCCCTTTCTGTTCCTGGGCAATGAACAAGATGCACAGGACCATGATCTAATGCAGAGGTTAAACATTGGCTACATCCTTAATGTCACCACTCATCTCCCACTCTACCACTATTCCCTTGGCCTTTTCAAGTATAAGCGATTACCCGCCACCGACAGCAACAAGCAGAATCTGAGGCAGTACTTTGAAGAGGCTTTTGAGTTTATAGGTATTGTACACAGATTTTTTTTATCTTATAAACAAAATCTATGGACTTTCTTGTGCATTATTATAAGTGTGAAAAGTAAAATTTTAAATAATACACAGTACTGGTGTATCTAACAGCCTAGAATATATGTGGCCATCTAATCAGTTTTTATTTATCCCTATATTAACAAACAAATAAACAGGCTTTCTAACAAAGCTGTTTGAAGACTATAATACTGAATTGAATGATGGACAGAATTGATGTATGTGAATGTAAGGCAGAACTGTTGAATGTGTAGTGTGTGATGGGTAACTAATGTGTCTAAAACCAAATTGGAGTGAAGAATTATTTAGTCTTCCTGCTTTTTTAGAGATCTAATTTAATAGGATTTTTTTACATGCTTTGTAATGAAATATACATTATAATCAGTGTTCTTTAAGCGCTGATAATATCTTTTATGCGCTTATTAAAGCGTATTTTTAATTCATTGTGCATTATCACAATATAAAAAATAGTCATATTTCTCAGCTTTATCTTAGTATATTGTGGATTTTATCAGTGTAAACACACTGGCCAGCCAACTGCACATTTCAAAGCATAGAAAGTGACAGAAAGCATAATTAGTCCTGTTTAATTGGATAAAATGCAGCACATTTTGAATCTGCCATTACTAATGCTTTTTGCCAGCGTGTGAAAAAAAGTTGCTGAATATTTCTTTAAATATCTTGATATAATATTTTCACATAGTTTCAAGCCATTGAAATATGCTCTTAAAAGTGTAGCAGTAATTGGCTGCTACCTGATTGACTAATGAAGACTTGATAAGACGAGGCATGTGTTAAATGAGTAAACTGGTAGTAGAGAAGAAAATGTGCTTCTCTCTAGCTGCCCTATATTTTCATTGCACAGGAAGCGGGAGCAATTGGCCTTATGTAGTAGGTCTTATCTTTTGTCTGGTCAGTTGGTACACTGTTGTGTCCATAGTGACTGGTACTCACTGTAGTTACCTTTCCTATTGACCTGAAGATTATGAATATTTAGGTCTGGGTTTGTTTTTATGAACAAATGGCTTGCCTAAGAGGGGTGTATTAAAGTGGAATAAATCCGGAGGAGATTGTCTGTTTGGATAGTATTGTCTTGCAGTTTAGCAGATTTGATAAGCAATTCTGTAACTACTGATTTCCTTCTTTGAAATTGGTTTCATGATTGGTCATCATTCAAATAATGTGTGTGTATCCAAATGTACAAAATCGGTGGTTAAACATTTGACTGAAATTATCCACACTTTGTGTAAATGGTTGTTTTGGATGCACATTTGGATTGCACCTCTACCTTTCAAAGCATGAAATCATGGAGAGCTCTTTATAGGTGGAGTTAGGTATTGACCTAAGGAATTGGTGGAGATGGCACCATAGAAGATGGCTTTACACAGTTCTTTTCAGAATTCCCAGGCTTGCAGTAGTATCTGATGAATGCATCATCCCACATCCACTGGTTCTACCTCACAGACTTATTGGCACATTTTTGTGATCCTCGGTTCACAAGCTCTGTGCTTATATTCTTTATAAAAATTAGGCAAATCCAAACAGTAAGTCTTAGAGGTAACTCCAAAGGAGTTTGTGTGTTCAGTCTTGTCAGGTATGGCCTCTGGAAGAAGGTGTTGCATGAATCAATGGGTAACTGTTGCTAATGTGGCTGGAAACTGAGTTTTAAAGAACTTTAGGTGAAGCCTCGGCAGAAATTACGTGGAAATGTAGATACCTGATGTTATAAATGTATGTAAATGGATAGTCAGGTTTATAGAGAATATAAATTAGCAGAACCTTGGTCTTTAACTGGACTGGATCATGAACTGGCACTTAAAGCTAGACTTGAGCTTAAAGCTAAACTAGGACATGGGTCTTATAGCTGGATTTGAGCTTGGCATTGAGCGTGGATGTGTACAGGGGGTCAGAACAAAGTTTTTAGCTGGACTGGATATATGAACTATGGAACATCTAGAAATTGCAGTTGAAACAAGGCATGCAGGACAAAGAGAGAAGGAGAACATGTCTGAGTAGGTCACAACATGTTGGGAGTTTTTTTTATACTTTGCCATGTATTGATGATGAATATTGTTCTCATTTAGAACTTCACAGCAGCAACACAAATTTTTAAAGTTGGGACAGGGCAACAAATGCCTGAAAAAGAGAACTGGAGGAGCAGTTTTTATCTCATAAAAAGAAAGTTATAGAGAAGAAAAGGTTTAAAAATAAGTTTCAAAAAATATTTTTTAACATGCAGTTAAAGCTGTATCATCAAAGAAGAAGCCATATGTCAACACCATCCAGACATGCTGCCATCTCCCCTGGGCAAAGCTTATTTTAAATGGATTAAGCCAAAATAGAAAACTTTTCTCTGTTTAAAAAATATTTTGGAAATAACAGACAGGAGAGGGAGGATCCAGTCTGTTATCAGTGCACAGTTCAAAAGCCTGCATCTCTGAAGGCGTGTGGTTGCATTAGTTTCAATTGAGTAGGCAGCTCCCACATCTGGAAAGGCACATTCAGTGCTGAACAGTATATAGAGGTTTTACACTCTAAGAAATATAAGTACAGATTTGTACTTAAAAGAGTACAAAGCTTGTCGCTGGGGCTGTACCTTATATTGAGGCACAAAAAAGTACCTTTCAGTGAAAGTCCTTTTTTGTACCCATGGTTTTTGTGGCAGTAAAGATCATAAAGATTATAAACATTATCATCAACTAAATATGGCTCAAAAACTTGATGATACAAAATTGTCTGGCTTTCAAATAAAAAATGTGCAATTTAAATATATATTGTTTATTAGTACAGTGAAACAGAATACTGAATGTACCCTTTGGCTGGTTAAATGGTACAAATTTGTACTTATTGCTGTTAGAAATGACTTTGTACTTCAGAGGGAACAAATCTGACCCCGTAAAGACCAATATTGTACCTTTGAGGGTACAATTATAAAGAGTGTACCTTCGAGTACAAAAAAGTACTCATATCGTACCTCTGTTTTTTAGAGTGTAGAACAGCATATGCTCCCATCCAGACAGTGTCTCAACACTAAGAATATTTCAGTAAGACAATCCTGAACCACTATTACAACAGCATGGCTTCACATTAGAAGTGTTTAGGTCCTGAACTGTCCTGCCTGCAGTCCATACCTTTCACCAAATGAAAACATTTGCCACAAAATGAAATTAATAATCTGGCACAGAATACCTGTTGAGTAGGTAGAATCTTTAATCAGACAAAAATGCCACAGTCTCTCTTTCAAACCTCCAGCACCTGCCCTCCTCACTTCCTAGACTGGTGTTAAAAGAAATGCCACACAGGAACTGTTGTTGTATTTAACACTTTCTTTCTGTAATTTTATGTTTAACTGATTTAAATCTGCCACCAGGGCCATAAAAGTTTAGACTTAAATGTAAAAATGAAAGTTATTAGCATGTTTAACCAGCATGTGTTAGAGTGTGGGGATTTTATTATTGTACTTTGATTAATATTACAGTCATTTAACATAATACATAAAGTGACAAGTTTATGCATCTTCATCGCCTGGCACATAGGTTTAGAGTAAATGGACATTAAAAATTTCCCCATAGTTATTTTTGAAAATGACATAAAATATAACATTTAAAGTAGTACAGTGAATTAGAATCTCAAAAGAGAACTACCATATCACAAATCAAAAAACAGTAAGTAAAGCTATACGATATTTATTAGTTTGTCTTTGTAAGAAGCTCACATTTATGGTAGACTATTACTATTTTTGTTTAGATGAGCTCTGATGGAATGGTAAATAAAATTCTAGAAAATTACCATTTTAAATTTGTTTTCAAAAATTCGGACCAGAAAATATATTTGCAGGCAGTTTCCAGAGCCCCTAATTAAACAAAAAAAGATGGTGATAAAACAATAACATTTGTTTTTATTAATTATCTTTTTTTTTCAAATGTTCTGTTTATATATGATGTGAGAATTATGAAGGTATTCTCTAAAGACTTGTATTTTATTATTGTTATTTTTTTAAATAAATTTTTATTTACCTTTTAAATTATTGATCTGGTTCTATGTTATAACGTAGGTTATAGGTGTCTCAGACCTGAACACCTGCATCTGCATTTGACCCTGGACAGTCAGTCAGTCATGGCCACACCACCATCAAAGCAGCATCATATTGAACAAGGAATCTCATTAAGCCTGTGACTGTAGTCTCCTGTTATTCATGCTGTTTATTCAGAATTATGCTGCAAAGCCCAGCAATAGTAGAAATAATGATACACCATATGAAGGAGAGGTAGAGCAGCTTGTGGGCTGGTGCAGAGACAACAGTCTGTCTCCTGGTGTTGATAACTGTTGACTTCAGAAGGAGCTGCAGTGATTTTTCAGTGGTTCACATCACCAACAGCATCACCTGTGCCCTCAACATAATCTTGCTAGCCAAGTACTCTGAAGTGGATTGTGAAGAAAGTCATCAGGGTCTCCATACCCACCTTTAACACCACTTTCTAATCCTTGTTAGTTTCTCCTCTTACGTAGACTCTTCATCTTACTGCTGTCTGGTAGAAGTTAGCGTCTGAAGCATCCTTTCCTCCACCTCCAGACTCCTTATGCACAAATGATCAGATTACTGCTACTGGCACTCAGCTTCCTGGTGGACCAGTGATTGGTTTCCGTGTCCATCATAGTGATAAAAAACCCTTAATTATCAGTTCAGTTTTTGCAATAAACACTGCTGTTCACTTTTGTACAATTTCTATAGATTGATCAAACTTATAAGCATTGCTGTACACCGGCACTGTAATTCTTAATTAAATATTACTGTGGTACAACTGACAATTTCCTGGCTACTGTTTTTCATGCATATGCATTGTCGATGCTAAACTGTATTGTCCTAGTTCTCCTGCTTAGTTTCTTGTTTAAAACATAAAGCCTAGTCATAGACTGTATTTTTCATTCAATGGAAAATCTCTGTTCTATATGCTTTGTAGTCCAAGTCTAGGCTTAATTCCAGTTGGGGAACCTGCCCCCGTGTGTTGTTTTGTGTGTTGTGTGTCTATATTCAGTAATCTCCTGGGCGTTGTTCCAATATTTTGTATCATACCATAGGCACCTCAGTTCCAGTGAATGCAAGTTATTTCGAGGGTCGACCACAAAAACACTTGATAAGGATAGCACAAAGTTTCAGTGCATTATTACACTAAACATTTAAACATTTTGTGGTGTTTTCTGTTTCAACAGAAGAGGCTCACCAGGCAGGCAGGGGGCTGCTTATTCACTGCCAGGCCGGCGTGTCACGCTCTGCCACCATTGTCATTGCATACCTGATGAAACACACCTGGATGACCATGACAGACTCGTACAAGTTTGTCAAAACACGGCGGCCCATCATCTCACCCAACCTCAACTTCATGGGCCAGCTCCTAGAGTTTGAGGAGGACCTTAATAATGGCATCACTCCTCGTATACTCACACCTAAGCTTATAGGGGTGGAGACCATCGTGTAGGAAGCCTTTTTGTGTTCTCCTGAGCATTTTCCAGCTTAAGATGGGTTCTGCAGAATCTCACGGGTTTACCTGGTGATAAGGCCTGGATTCCAAATCCGTGTGTCTTGCTTTTTTTCAAGAAAAGTTCATTTTTAAGAGAATTCCTTCAAGAAGGATACAGAGAATGTTGGCCATTTGGATTTTTTTTTTTGCGTGGAAAATTGCTCACTTCTGTAGGGAAAACGTTTGATAGTTGGATTGAGTTCAGAGGGCAAGGTGTTTGTACGTGAGCATGGACGTCAGCACATGAAGGAAAAAGCATGAACCTTCTTTTGACCCTAAACATTTTTTGGCACGTTGTGCTCCACTCTGTGATTGGAGAAAAACACTGTGCTATGCCTATACTGTGTCTATCAGCTGCTGGTGCTGGACAGGTTCTAAGCAGAACCTGGCCTTTTGCTTGTCAAAAAAGATGAAGACTTGTGTTGTTTTGTTCTATTTTTATACAGGGGTTGACCATGATGAGCCTTGACTGGCTTTACTGTGCAATAATTTCTGAGTGGAATGCAATGGGGCTTAATATGTATATATAGGCGATTGCAGAATCCTTTGCAGCTGTGTATTCAATATATTTTTTTTTGCTTTGGTAAAATCATAAAATCATTGTTTAATTTTAGTTTCGTTGACTGTGGTGCGATATTAGCATGAACCTTTATTAGATTTTTATTTTATATTTTTAAAAGCTAGTAAGGCTTTGGTTGTTTTTTTTTCTGTGTATCATACCAAATTCTGTCAAATGTATATGTTTTTGTGCCCATCATTAAGTCATTTGATACCTGTTTTTAGTGTCAAACATACTGTGTACCCACAAAATAAGTTTATGTGCTATGAATTTTCATGACACATGAAATAATATTTAAGTAATTCTAGTATATCTTTGAGTGTGTGTGTGTGTGTGCATGAGAGAGGAAGAACATTTCATGTAACAGTACTTTTTTTGTTTTTGCATAATCCTCTTTTCTTTATGCTTCACTGACTTACTGTGTTTTAACATGAGCCAAATGAAATGCTCTGACGTGAACTCAGACTAGATACACAGCCTAAAAAAAGAGGCAAGATAATGCTTAACGGACAGTTTAATACAGAAATAGGAGCCAATAATTGATGCAAAATGTAATTTTTGGCACTTCTCTCTAAGAGTAAGCTAAGCAAGCTTCTCCTCGCACATACAAATATTACTGTGACCTACAGTAATAACAGTGCCTCTACTGATGCCTTAATTCATCATACCACATTTTCTACAAATAACAGGAAGTCCCCAAATTCTGTTTCCAGCGGGTGTAGCACCTTTTGCATCTCTTCAGTGCTATTGTGTTCAGTGTATTAAATTTCAATTAGTCAAACATTTATTTATTTTATCACTAGGCACATTAAATCATCTGAAATGTAGTTTGTTTAGAAATTTGTGAAATGAAACCTTGGCCTTGTTTAAAATATTTAAATACAAAGTGCACAAAAGAACACTATATTATTTGTGATGTGCAAACCTTTTCTCTCTATGAAAGAGGGGGATTTTATGAATAATGCTTTTTCTAAATTCAAGTACATACAGACTCCCTCTCCTTAGTGACTGTGATTTTCAGAAAAACAGAAATGCTTTTGCAATTTATATTTGTACTTACCACATATATTTCACTTGGATGCAAGAACTTCCAGTCCTACTGAATGACTGTTCAAATCTCAGAAAAGATAAGTCAAAGATTAAATTTTAAAAGATGCTAAGTATACTTGAAAATTTGTTTCAGCATCACAGATATATAACAAGCAACATAAATGAAAAGATACATTAGAAAAGAGTAAAAGTACATCTGTGGGTCAATGCCTAAACTAATTATATCTATAACCTATAGTTATTGATTCACAAACCAGATAGAGAGGGGGACAGAAGTAGAAACGGAAAGCGAGGCGAGGGGGTGAGGACCCTTTGGTGTTTCCTCCATCAACCCAAAACAATCTTAATTGAAGCAGTTATGCTTTTATGCAAATTATATATATAAAACTAGTGGGATCAAATAAAATTGTATAGAATCTATCAATACGACTACGTCAGCAGTGTCCAGTCATCAGCTTGTTGTCCACTCTGACCTTCTTGATTCCTAAAAAAGTACAAACAGACTCCAGATTTTACTTGGACAAAAGTCTTGTTGCTTACAAAACAGAATATATGGTAGAAATGATACAAGCATGCTACAATATCATCAGAACATAAAGCCATGATGTCTTAGGTATACGAATCCCATGAACTTGGAGAACTGAAGCCATACACCTCGGCAATGAGTCAAAAAACGTGTTGAAGAATTTTCATCTGGAATGGCAAATAAAGCAGTTCATCAAGATTCGTTAGTTTTATCTTCCAAGCCTCCTCCTTCATCTTACTTTAGACAATAAAAATTTAGCTCAATAATGTTCATTTCTGTTGAATGGGTTGGCCAATGCTGGAGCACCTTGACCTTCTTTGCTTTAGGAATTTTGATATGGAGGCTGAAGTACGAAAAGGATTGCCATTTTTTTGATATGAGGTCTTATGGGGTCTTCATGATCTGGGCTTTTCATGAACATCACCAGTTTCTTCAAATATTTTTCTTACACTCTCCACTTGATGTTTGGATACATTACATATCTTCATGCTCTTGATGATCAGCACTTTGATCTGTGTTTGGATATTTGGAATGATATTAATGGTCAGGTTGCACTTCACATTAAGGTGTGGTGTACTGGGTTTCTTTTTATTCACATCTAGGAATGTGTTAATTACAATTTGTTACAGGTGAAGCTCTAATCTGTGATTATTTAAATCATTTAAAGATCTGACAAGACTTGTGTCCTTGCAAAAACAGATGTTAAATGGCTTTAACAAGCTGTGAACATCAGGACACTTTTGACATTTTTATTTTGCACCCAGTTATTAATGTGAAAGCCCTTGACAATAAACAACTACTATAACAATTAATTGATTTTAAGTTACATGCTATAAAATGTACCATGTCCTTATAAGGTAAGACTTTTGTCAATGACTGTGTATGCTGTACATATACAGACTGTATTACTTTTGTTTCTCTAAATACATTATTATCCTCCTTTCATCCTGTTCTTCAATGGTCAGAACCCCACACAACCACCACAGAGCAGCTAATGTTAGGGTGGTGGGTCATTCCTAGCACTGCAGTGACAGTGAGATGGTGGTGTTTTGTTAGTGTGTATGTTCTGTTATGAGTGGGTCAGACACAGCAGTGATGCTGGAGTTTTTAAACACTTCAGTGTCACTGCTGGACCACTTACCAGAAATATTCAGCCAATAGAGTCTTGTGGCCAGAGCCTCCTGGGCACCGATGAAGGACTAGAGGACTTTACATCTGTAAGGTGGAGCAGCTGGGAGTAATAAAGTGGGCAGTGAGTGGACACAGTGTTTAAAATCTCCAGCAGCACTGCTGAGGTGGTCTTATTGGGGTTCTGACCATTGAAGAACAGAGTGAAAGGAGGATAATAAAGTATTCAGAGAAGCACAAGGACGGCAGTCTGTCATTATATAACTACAAAGTGTCCTGTATGCTCAGTGTTGCTGATAAGACAGGAAGTCTAGGACAAAAAAGGTGGTCATAATCTTCTGATGGGACAGTGTAAATGTTTAATACTAAAGACTGCTATTGTGTTTAATCTAAAATATTTTAAACTAATAACCCAAAATGAGAAACAGTTGGAACAGTTTGAAGAATGCTAGTAAAATAATGAGAAAATGCAGTGTTTTTTTATTTTATTTTAAGCAGTATGTAGCAGTATGATCCCAAGATATTTAATGTTTTTTGGTCACATTCATTTTATTTGTTAATATCCATTCCTGTATCAAGAACCGCTGATAGAGACAAGAGCACTACAATGCAGATTTATTTTCACGAGTGCTACCTAAAGTGTCACTGTGCATTAATACAGAAGCCCCACGTTAATCATGTCCAGTAGCAGTGTCAACCTCTTTGGGCTCAGAGGCGTCTGAGACTGACTATCACCCAGTAAAGCTTGTATTGTGGTCAGGCAAATCAGTATTCCAGTATTTTGGAAGAACTAGATGCAGAATAAAAGTGTGCTCTGGACCAGACTGTATCTACAAGTCCAAAACCCAGAGTCTGTCATGGTACACTGTCTGTGATACAGCATTATGCCTGCAGTTTAAAACAGCAGATTTTTTAAATGAAACATGTGACTAAGATGTGTAATGGATGTATATTAATAAATTAAATGAAAATGACCAGATTAAACAAGAAACATCTTTGGTTTATTCTATCTGGAATGAAATAAAAGTCAATGGAAGATAACCTTAATTTTTGTATTTGCATTTTCCATACTGTTCCATCATTACGTTACATCATTATTAAATGTTCATGTGTTGAAGTGAATCAGTTGTAGCTGAGAAGAGAAACACTGCAGTGTAGAATGAATTTTAGACTCGTGTTTGGGGGAAATTCCCTTTTTCTTAAAAAAGAGACATTTATCAAAAATACCAGAAAATATTACAGAAAATTCAATTCTCACCAGAGGAAGATTCACAACTGCACAAAATTCTAATATGTAATTTTGTCCTAATGATGGGTATACTAAATATATTAATCAAATATAGGACTTTGAGTGTAGAATTTTTTTACAATAAAAAAAACTTTCCAATTGAATGTTTTTTCATACTTTGGTTTAAATTTAACTTTTAAACTCTGACTAAAACCGCTCTTTCTCTTCCAAAAGTTTAACATTTTATTAAAAACTACTATAAGTGATCATAACTAGGTATCTGGTAGTAGGAGAAAGAAAATAGGGCTTATACTATGCATGCACCCATTCTCAGAAGACCAAACTGTTTATTTTTTCTGATGCTTATTATAAAGGGTTGTGTCAGCATGGCCAACCAAATCTGTGCTTTATATACTTAAGGTGGGATTTTACTCATTGCATAAAATGTAAGAAATGGAATTGAATGATGTGAAACATAAATATGTAAATTGTCACACCCCTACATAGTACTACACTGTTGTTAAGCAAGGGACATGCTAGTCGTAGGGCTATGATGAATGCATTGTGTATACAGTGATGGACAGGAATGATTTGTTTGATACAGAAAAGCACTGTAATTTATTTTGTTGTAATTTTCATTTCTTGAAATGATATTTTACCTTCCTTCTGAGATTATGTGTTATTATTAAAGTTAATAGTAGATATATGCAAAGCACATTAATTATGTTACAGCTTCTGGGCTTTTCTGTAGGCTGACACAGTGTTAGTGTTAACCTACACTCTGTTTTGTTGTCAGCTTCTTTATATACTTTATATTACATAATTTAATTACCAAAAGAACAAACTATATTTGTCATGTTCATCACACATGTGAGTACTATAGTAGTGTGCCTGTTGTCAGATGTATTAGATACAGTATCTATTTACCAGTTTCTGTCTATGCATTTGCTTATACCTTTGGTCGTCTTTCATGCATACTTTTGCACTGACTCACAAAAAGCAGTAAAAGCAGCTGCGTTTATTTTTCATCAAACAAAGGTGCTATTATAATGGAGGCCTTCCACACCTTTTTGCATGATCTGCTCTGGTACAACAGTTACCTTTTCCATTTATCCAAGCTTGTTCCCTGAATATAATGAATAAAACACTGTAATTTTCTATTTTGGAAATAAACAACCTAAAATGAATGTAACTGGTGTTATTTTTATGTAGTAGTGTCTGAGATAATCTGTGACTTGTGGCATGTCTGAAGCTAATACTCACATACTCAAGTGCTCTTATCTTCTTTCATCCCTGTTGTATTCATTATTTCTTCCAAGCAAAAGCAACAGAGAAGGCCAGGACATCCCACCCAATTCAAATCAAGGAGTCCCACTTATAACTAAGAGGAGCAATCTCCAACAAATGATTTCAGGCCAGGTGATGAACCCTGTGTCACTTTTGTGCTGGTCTCATGGTTCTATATTTACCCAGTGTATGTGTGTGTGTGTGTGTGTGTGTGTGTGTGTGCTGTTTTGTGTGGCTATGGCATTGGTAGTTGGGTGTTTGTGGGGTCGACTCTTATGATGGTCAAATTCTCTCCATAGGAACAGATCCCAAAAATAGTTTTTAGTGTTGTTTCTAATTAGGACTGATGAGAGGTCCGTCTCATTAATCCTATCCTATCAACACTTGGCAGACACACAGAACCAGAATAGCCCTGAGCTTAGCACTGCTGCATGCGCCCTTGGGACCCGTTTCATGGACGTATTAGGCAAAGCAGCCACTGACAATACAGAGCAGAAGCTCTAGAGAAGGGTCTCTGCGCCCCCCCACCCCCACACACAAACACACACACACATTAAAAAAATCACAAACAGTACTGGGGAATTCGTTTTGCTCGTAATGAGAATGTATTGGGAACAAAAGCACACAAATATATCCAGTTCTTTTATGGTTTAGCTCTGTGTTAAAGATGACATTGTGTGTTCAGATGGTAAAACAGGCTATAGAATAGTCCTCAATGTTAATGTCAAGGTCTAAAAGGATATCATTCTGCTTGAATCTTCTTATGGTGGAATTATGAATACAAATGTCATCACATGTAAAGCAGTGTTGCAAATCATCTTAGCTGTAATTCTTAATAAAGGTTCTTTATTCTCTTGCACTGTTTTTACAGGATACCCACATCTTTCAAATCCTGTTGTACCCCTACCTATGATGTGCTTTAACAGCTTTCTGTTTTCCACAAGAAGCTAAAATACCTTTTGACCAGCACATGTTATGCTTAGTCAGAGTGCTGCTTTAAAGAGGAGGTAACCAAACAGTGAAAATATTGCCAGGGCTTTGACAGACATGCCTGCATTCAGTTACTCTCTTTTCTAGTCACTATCCTCAAGGTTGCTTCTAATACTTCTAGGATCTATTGTTCACTATATACAGTGTGTGTCTGTACAACATGTAATATACAGTTGCAAGAAACAGTATGTGAACCCTTTGGGATTGTCATGTCTGGTGCTGAAAGTGCTTCTTTGTCTCACACACCCAGCTCTATCTGTGATTTCCAAGCTTCCAACTACAATACCCAGAACGCACCACACCATGACATCACGCTCACTCCCGATCACCTGACACCTCCAGGAAGTCCCGAGTACTGATTTCCCTTACCAAAAAAAGGACCATGCTCACGCTCACACCTCGCCGAGTATCTGTTTGGATTATGGACTTCGATTTTGCCTGCCTGTTTGTAATGGATTTACTGCCTTGCCCCGTGTATGAACTCTGGACTGTCTCCCGTTTATGGTATGGTTGCTCTCTGCTGCGTCTCACTGGTACTGAATCTGATTATCTTGACTACCCCTGTAACATCTTGCCCTTTTTTAATAAAGCTACTGATTTGTATCCCCACAAGTCTGGTTCCTGTCTGGCCCTGACAAAATACTCGGCCGTTATGACAGAGACTGTGGATACGGAGTCTATTAAATCTGGTTTGGCTAACCAGGGCAGGCTACTTGGTCTACACCAGCAAACGCTTGCTGGTGTAATCCAAGCCGTAGACGAGCTAGCACGCCAGCAGGTTAGCCAGCAGCAGCAGGAAACCAAAGTAACACAGCAGACTCTTCCTCTCACTCTCCAGACCAGTGCACTTCATGTGGAGGAGCTTTCACTCTTCATGCTCCCACGCACCGAACATCCTCTCGTCCTGGGAGCACCGTGGCTTAAGACGCATGATCCCACCATCTCTTGGAGCCTGGGAGACATCACTGCCTGATCATATTTCTGTCGTGAGAACTGTTTATCTCTAGACTCTATCACTTTGCAGTCCACTTTGGTAGAGAGCCCTAACGCTGTAGACTCCCCTGTTATTCCCTCTGAGTATTCTGACTTTTCTGGTGTGTTTAGTAAATCTAACACCACCAAGCTACCTCTGCATTGCTCTTTTGATTGTTCCATTGATTTGATAGAAGATGCCACTCTGCCTAATGCACGTATATATCCTCTTACTCTTAACGAAGAGTAGGCTATGGAGGAATATGTCAGCTTGCGCAAGGTTTCATTCGCCCATCCAAATCTCCAGTTCCGGTTTCTTCTTTGTCAAGAAGAAGTATGGGGGTTTGAGACCCTGCATTGATTATCGAGGTCTAAATGACATAACCAAAAAGTTCGCCTACCTGCTTCTGTTAATTCCGTCTGCCCTTGAACAGTTGCGTAATGCCACTTATTTCACCAAACTCGATTTCTGTAGTGCCTACAATCTTATGCACATTAGAAAAGGTGATGAGTGGAAGACAGCATTCTCTACCACCAATGGCCACTATGAGTACTGTGTCATGAGTTACGGCCTTGCTAATGCCCCCGCTGTCTTCCAATCCTTCATGAATTACATTTTTCGTAATTTAATTGGTTGTCATTTTTATAGACGACATCTTGATTTTCTCTCCCGATCTTCCCATGCATATCCATCAGGTCCGCCAGGTTCTCCTACGTTTGCGAGAACATAGTCTCTTTGCCAAAGCCAAGAAATGTGAGTTCCATGTACAGAGTCACATTTCTCAGCTACATCATTAGCTCCAACGGCGTCCTTATGGACGATGATAAAGTAGCAGCTGTTACTAGCTGGCCAGTGCCACAAACCATTAAAGATCTCCAGCGGTTCTTAGGTTTCGCTAATTTCTACAGACGGTTTATCCGTAATTTTAGTATTATCGCTGCTCCCCTTACTGCGCTCACTAAAGGTGCTACTAAAACCCTGAGATGGTCCCCCAAAGTGGAGCGCTCTTTCTGCAAACTGAAAGCAGAAAGAGCGCTCCACTTTGGGGGACCCTGAAAGCAAACTGAAAGCTCACTTCAGCTCCCATCCTCAAGCACCCTAACCCCGAGTTTCCCTTCTTGGTGGAGGTATATGTACGAAGTCGGCGCAGTCCTCTCGCAGCGTAGTGGGTCGCCATCCAAATTATTTCCCATAGCCTTCTTCTCGCACAAACTCTCTCCTGTGGAGCGTAACTATGGGATAGGGGTTAGGGAACTTCTAGCTGTCAAGTTAGCCCTAGAAGAATGGCGTCACTGGCTGGAGGGGTCCGCCCATCCGTTCACTGTGCTCACTGATCACAAGAATTTAGAATATCTCTGCACCACTAAACGACTCAATCCACGACAAGCCTGTTGGTCTCTATTTTTCTCATGGTTTAACTTCTCTATCTCGTTTCGTCCGGGTAATCGCAACATGAAAAGCCGATGCACTGTCCAGGGTCTTCTGCACTTCGGAGAGCGCATCTCATCCTCAAGAAGCAGAACGCATTCTTCCTCCCTCTGTACAGCTCGCAGCTATTCAAATTTGTCAAAGTAATGCTAATCAACCCGACTCTGAGGATTGTCCTCCGGATAAAACTTTCATGCCAGAATAGTTTTGCGACAGGTTGATAACCTGGGCTCATTCCGCATTAACCTCAGGTCATCCCGGTGTCACACGCACTTTACAGCTTCTCTCTGCCCGCTATTGGTGGGATACCATGCGTGCTAACGTTCACGCTTTCGCTACCTCCTGCTCCGTCTGTGCGCAATGCAAAACACCCAAAACCCTTCCAGCCGGTAAATTACTTCCTCTCCCTGTACCTGAGCGTATATTGCCATTGATTTTGTTACTGATCTGCCCGTGTCGGAGGGTTACACTACTGTCCCTACTGTAGTAGATTAGAGGAGTTAAATTTATTCTGTTTCCATCTCTGCCTACTGCTTACCAAACTGCTCAAGCTATATATACACATGTATGTAGACACTGGTATTCCTGAGAATATATTATCCGCATTTTTTGAACACTTAGGAGTGCACGTTAGTCTCACTTCTGGTTTCCACCCTACATGCAATGGTCAATGTGAGAGGGTTAATCAGGAACTTGGGAAATTCCTCCGCACCTACTGCTTTAAACATCCTACTGACTGGTCCCAGTACCTTATTTGGGCTGAAATAGCACAAAACTCCTTGGTTAACTCTACCTCTGGTCTCACCCACTTTTGGTGTGTTCTGGGTTTTCAGCCTCCTCTAGCTCCTTGGACAGCGGTGTCCACTGATGTTCTGGCTGTGGATGAATGGATGAAGCACAGTGAGCAGGTATGGGAGGACACACATCGCAAGGTTTCTGAGGTACTGCAAGTGTACAAGGAGCAGGCTGACAGACACCGTGGTGATAACCCCAACTACCAACCTGGAGATTGGGTGTGGCTTTCTACCCGATCACATGACACACCGCATGACACCTCCAGGAAGTCCCGAGTACTGATTTCCCTCACTGCAAAAGGACCATGCTCACGCTCACACCTCGCCGAGTATCTGTTTGGTTTATCCTGCAGTACATAGCGTTTCTCTAGCCCTTGTTGATTTTCCGTGTATGATCTTGATTTTTTTGTGTTTTGCCGACCTCGATTTTGCCTGCCCCGTTTGTATTGGATTTTTGTGTATGACCTGGACTGTTTACCCGATTTGGATTTCTGCCTCCTCTGTGATACTGCCTGCCCGTGTATGAACTCTGGACTGTCTCCCATTTATGGTATGGTTGCTCTCTGCTGTGTCTCACTGGTACTGAATCTGATTATCTTGACTACCCCTGTAACATCTTGCTCTTTTAATAAAGCTACTGATTTGTATCCCCAAGTCTGGTTCCTGTCTGGCCCTGACAGGGATTACTGGAATTTCTGCATAAATTGGTCATTAAATGTGTTCTGATCTTCTGTTCTGAAGTCACAACAATAGACAAACACAGTCTGCTTAAACTAATACCACACGTCTAGTCTTCAACCAGCCAAAACGGGCACATGTCACCCCATTGCTCATTGAGCTCCATCAAAACTCTTACAATCACCTACAAGTTGATGACAGAACAGCTCCTTCCTACCTGCACTCGCTCCTGAAGGCTTACGCTACCTCCCGGCCGTTGCGCTCCTCCAATGAACGTCGCCTTGCTTTGCCAAACATTCACACAAAGCAATCCAGACTGTTCTCATACAGAGTTCCCCAATGGAGGAACAAACTACCTTCCACTACCAGATCAGGAGAATCTCTCACTATCTTTAATAAACTCCTGAAAACAGAGCTCTTCAAAGAGCACTTACTCTCTTAACACCTCTAACAACAAACTAACTACTTCTAACCTCATTTCCTTCTTCCCCTCCTTCACTTCTCTATCCCCTTATTTCCCTTTGACCTCCTTTAAGCCCTATCTAAAAAATGGTTTATCTTAACTTCTATTACTTTTGTACTTCACTATTGTAAGTCGCTTTGGACAAAAGCGTCTGCCAAATGTAATGTAATGTAAACAAATGATTATGTTTGCATGGTTTTATTGAACACAACAAGTTACTATTCACATTGAGGTGGAAAAGTATGTGAACCTTTGGATTTAATAACTGGTTGACCCTCCTTTGGCAGCAAAAACCTCAACCAAACATTTCCTGTAGTTGCAGATCAGACCTGCACAACAGTCAAATCATCAAATCAAATCAAATTTATTTGTATAGCGCTTTTTACAACTGGTGTTGGCACAAAGCAGCTTTACAGAAACATGATTACAGGACAAAGAATCAGGCAAAACATTAAACATAGAATATACAGAATACAGAACCCCCAGTGAGCGCGGAGGCAAGGAAAAACTCCCTCAGAGCTGCAGGAGGAGGAAGAAACCTTGGGAGGACCAAGACTCACATTAAAGGGGGGACCATCCTACCACTGGTCAAATGGCTTTTAAATTAATTTTAAAAGTATTTCATACATCCACATAGGTTTTATATATTCAGGTGTATAGCAGCTCCACTAATGGCTTATAGAGTAAGATGGATGATGAGCAGCTGATCTGTGGTGGTGGATGGAGAAGAGCTGACTTCAGAAACTTCCAGTCTGGCCAGACAGAGGACATGAGAGCCTGAGGGTCCAACATCGGTATCGGGTCAGACAGGTGGGCAGTCAGTAACTCGGAGGAAAGCAGAGAGATGGAATTAGTTTTGACTGGATTTATGTAAAACAGAGAATATAAAACATTATCAGAGTGTGGCTAATGACTCCGGCAGATCTAAATAAAACAGCCTAACTAAAGGCAGAGAGCCAGAAGGTAACATAGACATGGAGGCTCCCTGAAACACTGGCATCCACCCACTCCACCGTCCACAAACCTGAGTGACCGTGTGCAGTGGGAGAACAGCAGCACCAGCATCTCAGTTTACCACAATTTCCTCTGTCCATGAACCCCTGAATCTGCAGCCTTATCTAAAGGGAAAAACATTAATTACCAAAAGCTAAACTAAACAAGTAAGTTTTCAGTCTAGACTTAAAGATTGAGACTGTGTCTGAGTCACGAACATATTCGGGGAGATTATTCCAGAGTTGAGGCGCTTTATAAGAGAAAGCTCTTCCTCCTGCAGAGCTCCTCTGAATTTTAGGCACTACTAATAAACCAGCACCCTGAGATCTGAGTAATCGTGGTGGTTCATAACAGGAGATGAGGTCTTGTAAATACTCAGGAGCGAGCCCATGTAGGGCTTTATACGTTAACAGGAGAATTTTATAGTCTATGCGGAATTTGACTGGAAGCCAGTGCAGTGCTGATAGTACTGGACTAATATGGTCAAATTTTCTCGTTTTAGTAAGGACCCTGGCTGCAGCATTTTGAACTAGCTGAAGTTTATTTAAGTTACTGCCGGAACATCCAGACAGCAGCGCATTACAATAATCTAGCCTTGAGGTAATAAAGGCATGTACTAATTTTTCTGCGTCATGCAGTGATAGGGCATTTCTTAGCTTGGCAATATTACGGAGGTGTAGAAAAGCTGTTCTAGTAACATTAGATATGTGTTTATCGAATGCTAGATCTGAATCTATGATAACTCCAAGGTTTTTAGCTGCTGAACCAGGGGTGGCTGAGAAGTCAGCCAGATTTAGCATTAAGTCTGATAATTTATTTCTAGCAGCTTTGGAGCCTAATAGGAGAACTTCTGTTTTATCACTATTTAATAGGAGGAAGTTGTGCGACATCCATGATTTTACATCTTCTACACAATCCTCGATTTTCTTTAATCTCACTCTGTCATCAGGTTTGGCATGAAGAGCTGCGTGTCATCCGCATAACAATGAAAATTCACATCATGTTTTCTAATAACTTTGCCCAGTGGGAGCATATATAATGTAAATAATAACGGTCCTAATATAGAGCCTTGTGGAATTCCATATCTTACCTTGGTATAACTGGAAGACATATCATTTATCCTCACAAACTGATAATGATCGATTAAGTACGATTTAAACCATGCTAAGGCAGTTCCGGTTACAGTCAGGAGGAATTTTGGATTATTCCTCTTCACTAAACTGTTTTAGTTCAGCAATATTCTTGGGATATCTGGCGTGAATCTCTCTCTTGAGGTCATGCCACAGCATCTCAATTGGGTCGAGGTCAAGACTCTCCAGAATGAGTAATTTTTTCTGTTGAAGTCATTCGGTTGTTGATTTACTTCTATGTTTTAAGTCATTGTTCAGTTGCATCATCCATCCTCTGTTGAGCTTCAGTTGGAGGACAGATGATTTTAAGTTTTCCTGCAAAATGTCTTGGTAAACTTGGGAATTCATTTTTCCGTTGATGTCAATCCGTCCAGGCCCTGAGGCAGCAAAGCAGCTCCATACCATGATGCACCCTCCACCAGATTTCACAGTTAGGATGAGGTTTTAATGATGGTGTGCTGTGCCTTTTTTCTCAAAACATAGCGTTGAGTGTTCTCCTTCCAAATAACTCAATTTTGGTTTCATCTGTTCACAGTATATTTAGCCAGTACTTCTGTGGAACATCCAGGTGCTCTTTTGCAAACTTCAAACATGCAGCAATGTTTTTTTTTTGGACAGCAGTGGCTTCCTTCGTGGTGTTCTCCCATGAACAATGAACTTGTTTAATGTTTTCCTTATTGTAGATTTACCAACAAAAATGTTAGAATGTGCCAGAGATTTCTGTAAGTCTTTAGCTGACACTCTAGGATTCTTATTCACCTCATAAATCATTCTGCACTGTGCTCTTGCAGTCATCTTTACAGGACGACCACGCCTACAGAGAGTAGCAACAGTGCTGAACTTCTTCCATTTGTAGACCCTCTGTTTTACCGTGGACACATGAACATCAATACTTTTAGAGATACCTTTGTAATTCTTTGCAGCTTCATGCAAATCGACAATTCTTGAACAAGGGTCTTCTGAGAGATCTTTTGATGCGAGGCATGATTCACACAAAGCAATACTCAAAACTGGTGTGTGTTCTAATAGGGCAGGGCAGCTTTAACCAATACGTCTAATCTCATCACATCCTGGCTCCAATTAGCTCTTAGAAAAGTCATTAGCCTAGGGGTTCACATACTTTTTCCCCCTCACTGTGAATGTTAACATGTTGTGGTCCATGAAACCATGCGAACATATACATTTTGTGTGATTTAGTTTAAGCTGACTATGTTTGTCTATTGTTGTGACTAAAGGTATAAAGATGAAGATCAGAACACATTTAATGAACAATTTCTGCAGAAATCCAAGTAATCCCAAAGGGTTCACATACTTTTTTTGCAACTGTAAGTTAGTGCTCACCTAACATTTCTTTTTGCACAGCTAATGCAAAGCCAAATAAACTCCTAAACTGCTAAACCCACAGACGTGACAAATGATATAAATCTTCTCACAGTTTCTCTATTAGGCATGTAATGAATCATTTCCTTTTCTGCTTGGTTAAGGGGCTTTTTACCTTAAGTTTTCAGTAGATGTAATTATCAGTGCTCAGTTGAGTCAAGGTCAGGTGGTTGACTCAATAGCTGTTTTAGAAGTGGGTTTGAAGACATTGATGATAGGTGAAGTACCATTCAGAGAGTTTTGAGGAATTTGGTTAGAGATGAACAGACTGACACTACAGACTTTTTGTCATCTTTGTTTTCTGTTACATGACCTTGACGTTCTTGAGGTTTATGGTTGTAACATATTTTGCTTTAACACCTGTAACTGAAGTCTTGAGCTCTTTAATTAAACTAAGTACCTACACTTGTTTACTCTCAATTCAAACCTTTGCATGACAATCCCAGACCTCATGAGTTAATGTTTATTTCATGGTGATTCTTTGTTACAATCTACCCCAAGAAGTACATTACATATTGCTTTTGAAAGTAATAGCACTTGGAACAAAAGAAAAATCAAAAGCTATAATTATGCTATACACAATAATTTAACTAGGTGTTTGATACCGTACTGACACTTCCTTTACTAAGCATTAAATAGAGGTAAAACCTGTAATTTAGTCTTGAAGAAAGTAGCCTTCTTCAAAGTGTGGTTATATTTGAATAAAGTTATTTATAGATTGCTGCTTTGGTTATGTCACACATCACACATACACAGGAAATCCCCTAAACTCCTCTCACTACTGATACACCCAGTGGAAAAGAGGGGGGAGTTAGTCTTCAGTTACTGTGAAACGTTTCGCCTTCTGAGAGAGGAAAGTTAAGAATTGACTCTCCTCTTTTAGTAAAAGGTTAAGACATAAATATCCACTGAGGTCATTAGTCTAATTTTAGGGAAATGTTTTATTACTGTCTGGATACTGAGGAGCTGTGGGCTGTGCATGATATTAAATTAGATGCAAACATTATGGAATGTTTATGGAAATACAATTCCAAACATGGAATGTACTTTCAATCACATTTAAATAGAGTCTACACCCAGAACGTAACTTAGACTATAGGAGCTAACTTTTGTTTTTCATTAAGATGCCAAATAAAAATAATTACTTATGTTTATAAACCATATATCATAAAGACATGAATACACCCTTAGTGTAAATAAATAATATGTAATAAAATAATATGTTTTAACCAGGCATAATTCGATAGTGAAGGCTTTTTATAGAATTCAGTACTCTGTTTTTAAATTTAATACTCTGACTGTTGACTTAGTATTTTATTTTGTTGGGGATTTCACATGAGTGAAGCTCATATAATCCAAAACTGGATCAGTGTATCAGTTAGCACAGTTTCTGTTGCCATCACCACAAACAACAGCTGCAAGTCATCAATGTAGCCAAACCACTGAGGCTAATATTTAACTGTTTTATATATATGCTTAAGTATTTAAAAATGAAGTTAAGTTTTGAGTAAGGTTCGCATGTATTTGCATGCCTATATTTATATATATATATATATATATATATATATATATATAGTGGCATGCAAATTCATGCGAACCTTACTCAAAACTTCATTTTTAAATACTTAAGCAAGTTAAAGATTATTTTTTTTATTTAAAAATAAATGTATTTATTCTATTTATAGTAGTTCCTTTGGCGAGCATTGCAGCTCATAACATTATTTTTATTCTTTTAACTATTCTTCCTGGCAAAAGCTTTAAGTTCAGTAATATTCTTGGGCTGTCTGGCGCGCTCTGCTCTTTTAAAGTCTATCAACAGGACCATGGCAAAAGGTTCTGCTTGCATCCCTAGACCTAGTCCATTTACTGGATTTGTTCAGGATCATTTTCTATTCTTTTCTAGTTTTTCATCACATCATAGTTTTGGAACACTTTCTTTACCTTCTGTATCTCAACTTGATATCCAATCACAATTATTGTTAGCTGCTATTGCTTTAGTACATTCTACAGCAACAGCAATCTAAAAACACCAGGAGTTAAAGGGAGTGTTTTATATTTAACTGTATTACTTTTGGAGATCCGTTTATATTCTAATCATTGATCTATTTACAGTAACAGTGCATTCTGCACATATTTATTTCCTCAAAATGTCAAAAATCTTCTTCATACAAACATTATGAACACATCACATTCAGCATTTATTATTGCCTCATGTTGCTTATACTAGAATAGAATACAATATAATTTTATTGTCCCACCAAAGCATGAAATGTGACTTACAGTGTATCGCAAAAGTGTGTAAACCCCTCACATTTCTGCAGATATTTAAGTAAATCTTTGTGTGCAGCTTATGTAACAGTGTACATTTATTCTTCCTTCAAAATAACTCAATATACAGCCATTAATGTTCAAACCACCGGCAACAAATGTGAATACTTCAGTTCCTGAAGTGTCAATATTTTGTGTGGCCATTATTTTCCAGAACTACCTTAAATCTCCTGGGCCTGGAGTTTACCAAAACTTCACAGGGTAACACTGGAAAGCTTTTCCACTCCTCCATGAAGATATCACAGAGCTGAAGCGCTCATCCACCTTCTGCTTGGGGAAGATGTTCTATTGGGTTTAGGTCTGGAGGCATGTTCGGCCATAATCTCTTAGGGATGTACTCACTTTTATTGTCAGTGTTTTAGACATTAATGGCTGTATATTGAGTTATTTTCAAATCAAATCAAATCAAATTTATTTGTATAGCGCTTTTTACAACAGGTGTTGGCACAAAGCAGCTTTACAGAAACATGATTACAGGACAAAGAATCAGGCAAAACATTAAACATAGAAAATACAGAATACAGAACCCCCAGTGAGTGCGGAGGCAAGGAAAAACTCCCTCAGAGCTGCAGGAGGAGGAAGAAACCTTGGGAGGACCAAGACTCACATTTGAGGGGGGACCATCCTACCACTGGTCAAACGGCTTTTAAATTAAAATTTAAAAAGTCTTTTATACATCTATATAGGTTTTATGTACTCAGGAGTGTAATAGCGCCACTAATGGCTTGGATGTAATCTGTAGTGGAGAGTAAGATGGTCGATGAGCAGCTGATCTGTGGTGGTGGTGGAGAAGAGCTGACTTCAGAAACTTCCATCAGTCTGCCCGGACAGGAGACGCGAGAGCCTGAGGGTCCAACATCGGTATCGGGTCAGACAGGTGGGCAGTCAGTAACTCGGAGGAAAGCAGAGAGATGGAATTAGTTTTGACTGGATTTATGCAAAACTGAGAATATTAAAACATTATCAGAGTGTGGCTAATGACTCCGGCAGAACTGAATAAAACAGCCTAACTAAAGGCAGAGAGCCAGAAGGTAACATAGACATGGAGGCACCCTGAAACACCAGCATCCACCCACTCCACCGTCCACAAACCTGAGTGACCGTGTGCAGTGGGAGAACAGCAGCACCAGCATCTCAGTTTACCACAATTTCCTCTGTCCATGAACCCCTGAATCTGCAGCCTTATCTAAAGGGAAAAACATTAATTACCAAAAGCTAAACTAAACAAGTAAGTTTTCAGTCTAGACTTAAAGATTGAGACTGTGTCTGAGTCCCGAACATATTCGGGGAGATTATTCCAGAGTTGAGGCGATTTATAAGAGAAAGCTCTTCCTCCTGCAGAGCTCCTCTGAATTTTAGGAACTACTAATAAACCAGCACCCTGAGATCAGAGTAATCGCGGTGGTTCATAACAGGAGATGAGGTCTTGTAAATACTCAGGAGCGAGTCCGTGTAGGGCTTTATACGTTAACAGGAGAATTTTATAGTCTATGCGGAATTTGACTGGAAGCCAGTGCAGTGCTGATAGTACTGGACTAATATGGTCAAGTTTTCTCGTTTTAGTAAGGACCCTGGCTGCTGCATTTTGAAGTAGCTGAAGTTTATTTAAGTTACTGCCGGAACATCCAGACAGTAGCGCATTACAATAATCTAGCCTTGAGGTAATAAAGGCATGTACTAGTTTTTCTGCGTCATGCAGTGATAGGGCATTTCTTAGCTTGGCAATATTACGGAGGTGTAGAAAAGCTGTTCTAGTAACATTAGATATGTGTTTATCGAATGCTAGATCTGAATCTATGATAACTCCAAGGTTTTTACCTGCTGAACCAGAGGTGGCTGAGAAGTCAGCCAGATTTAGCATTAAGTCTGATAATTTATTTCTAGCAGCTTTGGGGCCTAATAGGAGAACTTCTGTTTTATCACTATTTAATAGGAGGAAGTTGTGCGACATCCATGATTTTACATCTTCTACACAATCCTCGATTTTCTTTAATCTCACTCTGTCATCAGGTTTGGCTGATATGAAGAGCTGCGTGTCATCCGCATAACAATGAAAATTCACATCATGTTTTCTAATAACTTTGCCCAGTGGGAGCATATATAATGTAAATAATAACGGTCCTAATATAGAGCCTTGTGGAATTCCATATCTTACCTTGGTATAACTGGAAGACATATCATTTAACCTCACAAACTGATAGCAATCGGTTAAGTACGATTTAAACCATGCTAAGGCAGTTCCGGTTACACCGACCATGTTCTCTAGTCTTTCTAAAAGGATAGTATGATCTATTGTATCAAAGGCTGCGCTCAGATCGAGAAGTACCAGTAGGGAAACACAGCCTTGGTCGGCGGCTATAAGTAGATCGTTTGTTATTCTAACTAAAGCTGTCTCAGCTATGATAAGGCCTAAATCCAGATTGAAATTTTTCATAGATCTGGTTTCTTTGCAGGTAAGAGCAAAGTTGTTGGGCTACAGCTTTTTCTAAAATCTTAGAAATAAAGGGTAAGTTTGAAATAGGTCTATAGTTAGACAGTACACTAGGATCAAGATTTGGTTTCTTGATCAGAGGTTTAATTACAGCTGTTTTAAAGGCTTTGGGTACATGGCCCAGGGCGAGCGATGAGTTTACTATCATTAACAGAGGTTTAATTATATCTAATAATTAAACCTTATATATATATATATATATATATATATATATATATATATATATATATATATATATATATATATTGAGGCAAGAATAAATTTACACTGTTATATAAGCTGCACACAGACTACTTTTTATTTTTTCAAAGTGTAATATTGTCAATGTTGTCCCATGAAAAAATATATTTAAATATCTGTAGAAATGTGAGGGGTGTACTCACTTTTATTATACACTGTATCACTAAAAAGTAAATCATGCATACATGTTATGTAAATGGTAAACAGATAGTAAACACAAACCACACTGAGGCTTTACTGGGTTTTGGAATAAAGGTTTCACTTGTCCATTGAAATAAGAGCTAGTATAAAAGCCTGGTCTTGCATAGCTGTCAGAAATTTCTCCACGTTTAGATGTAATATGAAGACTCTACATTTAGCCCCAGCCACATGTACTGCATCTATTATTAGACTGACATTCGAAACAATCACTTTAGAGGGGCTATTTATATACCCATGTGTCATTTTGGATGTTTCAGTTTGAAATGACAAAGAACCATCCCTGAAAATAGAGTGGCAAACATTGTTTTGAAAATAACAAACAGAACTACATCAGTAAGTAGTTCTCTACATAAAACAAGGAAAGAGACATGGCAGCCCGTCCATCAATAAAAACAAAAGATTTTTCAACTCATATATTTCAATCATCTTTATTAATTGAATCTAACATAAGTATGCAAACAGTGTTTCAGTTTCTATTCTAATTTGTGATTTGCGCAACATGTCAGGATATACATGCACTGAAATATTTGTGGTGATATGTTATGATAAGTTGATAAGTAATTCTTCCTCTATACAAACAATATGTGATTAAACTGTGTTTCTTAATAAAGCAAGTTCTATAATAAAGTTCTGTTATAACTGTTTAGAAATAACAATATTTTTAACATAGTCCCACTGCTTTCACTTTATTCAAGGTGATAACACTATAAAAATGAGGTGTTTTATTGTTAAAAATACATTCTTTGTTAATATTTAGATAAACCCTAAAGGAGAACTCCGGTGTAAAATTGACTTTTAATGTAGTTAAATGATAAAAGTAGTTTACCTTTGATGAATAGCACAACTCCGTTCTTCCAAAGTGTTCCGAGATCCAGAAATTTTAACAGTTTGTCCAAACACCCTTCAGACTGGGTGACACGGAGCATAATTTACCCCGATAAATCGCTTAATACATCGTTATCCAGCTCAAAGTAGCTCCACACCTCCTGGAGAGCCCTGACATTTAAAACGAGGCATTAATATGTTAAAAAGTTACACAAGAAGCTTATTAAAAAACACTGTTTACATCATTTAAGTCTACATAGCCTCTGCACAGGTATGCGATTCATCAAAGTTAGGTACTTTTATCATGTTTTACTACACCAAAAGTCCATTTTACACCGGAGTTCTCCTTTAAGAATAACAAGACTCCTTTAAAAATCTACTTCTGCTATGTCAGGAAGTCAAATGCAGTTTGCAAATACACTCTAAAAACAGAGGTACGATATGAGTACTTTTTTGTACTCGAAGGTACACTCTTTATAATTGTACCCTCAAAGGTACAATATTGGTCTTTACAGGGTCAGATTTGTTCCCTCTGAAGTACAAAGTCATTTCTAACAGCAATAAGTACAAATTTGTACCATTTAACCAGCCAAAGGGTACATTCAGTATTCTGTATCACTGCACTAATAAACAATATATATTTAAATTGCACATTTTTTATTTGAAAGCCAGACAATTTTGGATCACCAAGTTTTTGAGCCATATTTAGTTGATGATAATGTTTATAATCTTTATGATCTTTACTGCCACAAAAACCATGGGTACAAAAAAGGACTTTCACTGAAAGGTACTTTTTTGTGCCTCAATATAAGGTACAGCCCCAGCGACAAGCTTTGTACTCTTTTAAGTACAAATCTGTACTTATATTTCTTAGAGTGTAGAAAGGAGTCATAGATTTAGTTTTTCAGACAGGATTAAGCCTAGTCCTAGACTATATTTGGTTTTCAATGGGAAATCTCCATTCAAAACGCTGTTTAGAAGAAATAAGGTTTCCAGATGTCTTCCAGCTTCACCAATTTCATAAGAAGGTTTAGTCATGTTGTTGAGTCTTTGCTGCCATCTTGTGGAGCTGAGCAAAAACGTACAGTGCTCAACAACGTTAATAAAGCAGCAGTCCCAAAACTGAAAGCAGTAGTAACCCTCAGTGAACAAAATATTCTTATTAAAGGAATCAGTGTCCTGGCACAGCCATCCCTGCAGTGTCGAATGAAAACAGAGTGGTCTGGTAGGTTTGTTGGCTGAAACTTTTCTCTACATTATGACTGCATTTCATAAATGAACAAAATGAACAAAACTATATAAATTTTACACAGCACACTCAAAATCCAACAAAAAAAAAAAAACTAAACTTCATGCATATAATTAATGTTAAGAAGAACTGAAAGACTGTATTAATTAATTGTGTTAAAGTGGGTGTTGCTAAGTACTGAACATGCAGGGTGAACTGTGCCATTTTTGCTTTTTGTAAAACATAAAACATAAATCTGAGAAATAAAACAATCTCACCTACAATATGCAATAAATGTGTCATCTTTAACTTTTGGCTGTTGGAAACCAGGTCATTTTTTACTCCCTGAGCTGTTTACAGTAACAGATGTTTTGGCCGGAGGTACTTGTGCTACTGTAACTACTGCATACCCCTGTGTGAGCGAACTGTAAGATCAGTCTGACAAAGAGTACTTTGTCTCAAAATGCTCTCCTTCCCTGACTAATGTTTTTTCTTTCAAAGACTCTGCTCGCTAGTATGTTACTAGTTGTAGCTTTGATTAATGAGTTTATGCTATCCACAGCTGCCTGACCACATTTAAACTGTCTAAGCAGGCCCACTAAAGCACTCCTCACACTGTGACTGCAGTAAACATCTCTGGGCCTACAGCTCAGCCCTTGTTAATCCTTTAACAAAGGGTTGAGGACAGCCAATCTGCACAATCTACGCAATAAAACTATGATCATTTATACTTGTTCTAAATATAATTTAAATTGCCATTGCCTATTATAGAAGAGCTTCTCAACAGCGTTAGTAAATAGTACAAAGTGAGCTTTGTTTACGCAAGCAGGCCTGTGCTGTTGAGTGGGTTCTGAGACAGTGGAAATTTTGGCTTGAGTCTGGATTAGCTTGACTCACAGTTGCATTCCTTTCTGGCAGAAAAACGAATGTGTTATTTGTCAAGAGCAAACTCATTACTTGTCAAGATGTGTGGGATATAAACCTTCTGTGATGTGAAAAGACAGAACCACAACTAACAACAGCTATCGGATCTCCTTATACAATAGCAGCATGTTTTGTGCTATTTCTTATAAAGTCTTATAAAGTTTAACTCTAAAACTATAAAAGATTAAAGTAAGCCATGCTAAAAACTAATACAAAAGTAGTTTTTTTACTATATGATATTGTGTTTTAAATGGCTTTAAAAGACCCATGGAACAATTTGTATTTTAGAGTTCTGTCTAAAAGTAATATTGTGTAAAATATAATAATATATAAATATATAAAATATAATATAATGTAAAATAGATCTTATTAGTAGGTATATGTAATACATCTTCTATATTTTTCATCCTTTTTGCCCACAAATAGCTGCAAAAATCAGTCCTACCATGACACAGGAGTTTATTTTAGCATTTTTGTTATGCAGTTCACCAGTGGAATTCTGTACTTCATACTGACTTGATCCAGGTCTGCAGTAAAACCTTTGTGGCTTGCTGAAGTTAAGAACACTCAGTGTGAGCTGCTACCCTTCCCCCTTTCCAAAAATGGACAATTAACCCACTTTCAACCATTAAAACAACAGGTAGGCGTTTGCAGCCGCTGTGCTGGCTCGGACACTTCTTTCAGTCCCCCCTTACAATAACACACTGATAGATTTAGCAGGCCCACTTCTCAAATTAATAATTCTGTCCAATTTAGTGGAGCATATCACATCTGACCAATGGATTTTACATAACCCCCTCCCCCCTCATGTCACTCACAATGCTGATCCAGTTTCCATGTCTTTCCATTCTGCAGCAGCTGCATTTTAATCATTGACAGTAGCTTATGGGGTTTGCCATGGCAGGAAAAAAATGTGTAAAATTAAGTAAAGTTAGCTGTTTATTTCAGAAATAAATAGTGTAATCTAATTTCACTACAAACAATTTTTTTCGTTAACAGTAAATAGTTTCATTTTTTACATAAAAAATGATACATATAAATATTTATTTATTTATTCATATTTGTTGTAATGTGGTCAAATAAATGTTCATATAGATATGTTTACCTTGTACAAAATAATGATTTGCATGTTTAAGAACTTGCACAACTTTCAGAACTTCCACAAACAATGTATCAACTTGTAACTTTGTAGATTTTATTAAAGCTATGCTGAAATCCACTTTGTATAAACCAGCCTCTTCTTGTGTGGTATTGCTACCAGATGCAGTTTATAGGGACTTATTTACTTGACTAACTGTATTAACAATATTTTCCTACATTAAATTGTCAAGTGTTGTAAATCATGCTGTGAGATTAGAGAAAGGAACAGCAGTGGGAATTTACCAGGAAAAGTGAAATCTCTGTTGCTCCATTAGACCCTATGTAATCCATGTTAATAGTTTTTCCCTGGCAGGTGGACCCATATCCAATGAAGACCCCTGGGTGATCCTGCCAGCCTCCCAGGTGATGGTGTGGTCTGATTTACTTTACCAAATGAATTAAATGAAATCATATAATACCTCAAGTGGTGCATTACAGAGGAATTTCCATATAACGGCATGTGATACTCCCTACTCACAGGTCGCCACTGTGGAGTGGAAATGCATGGACTGTGCTGAGGGGCCTGAAACAGGACACTAGTCTGAGGTCCCATGGCAAACAACACATGCAGTTGCAGCAAACACTTTGAGACAGACTGTTGAACACTGGGGTTTCATTACAGCCCATTAGGCCTGTGAATAACTCAGTACATTTGCTTCATTATGACAGCAAATGGCTACACACTCTTGCACACATGAATACACACACCTTCATGTGCACATATGCATGCACATTTTCTACATATTCAAGGATTCAAGGATTCAAGGAGATTTTATTGTCATTCGCATCACATGTGGTACATGAGGTGGAACGAAATTGTGATCTCACGATCCAGTTTTACACCCAAAGAGCTGTTATTAATAGATATATAGATAAAAAAGAATACAATAAAAGAAATAGAATATACAAAATAGATAGATAAATATCCCAAGAATAAAAAAAAAAAAAAAAATAGAGGCACACGGTTCTTGGTTGCACTCCTTCTGCAAAACAACAAACACAAACAAAAACTTTTAGTACTTTTTGTTTTAGGGCTGCATAAAAAAAAATTTCTGTCCTTCAAAGCGAACATAAGACCTCCAACCAATCACAGCAGTTATTTGTACATGTTAGTATCTGGCTCAATAACAGGTTGAGATAAGTGTTTCTGTAATTCAGCAACAAAAAAATATTGAAATATTATAGATTCTCAGCTTTGTTTAAATATATTACTAGCTGTATTACTAAAGCAACTTATCCTTAGGACACAGAAGACTTACAGCAGCTGTGAAATGCTCAAATGTTAAATGCATCAGTGACAAAACTCAGGTGGGCCAGGACACTGAGGGGAAATCACGTCCAGTGTTTACACATTTCTAGATTTCTCAGTTTCTTGTTTCAGGGTTAAAATCCAATTTACATCAGGGAGAAGACCCTTTTCCTCGTCTCCTGCTTGCTGCTGAATTTGGATAACACAATGGACATTTGGATGTTACATTGTGGTCTCGTTAAAAGCTGAACTGGAAATCTGAGCTCCTTTGTTTCTAAAAAATGTGACCCCTCACCTTGCTATTACATCACCTCAGATTTAATATGGAACAAATGCTCAGAAAATCAATCTCTTGCCTTGACTGGATGCTTTTACCTCATCCTACTCTAATGCAAAATGCTTAATCATTGTTTAAGGCTTTAACATATTCCCTAATATAAAAACAATTTAATGTTTTTCTAATTTTGCATTTTTTTTTGGACGAAAAAATAGAAATGATCAGTGATCACTTTTTAAAATACACACAAACATGTAAATGGGAAATATAATAAAATATGCTCATATTAAATATATGAGAAACACCCTGGTAAAATTTCACTGGTACACATGGCATCGGTTATTCTTCAATAACATATAGCGACTCAAAATGTGCTCTAATAAAACGTTAAGAAGAACATTAAAGGGATTATCGGTCTCCTATATGTATTAACTTGACCATTATAAAACTGGCTGATCAAATACAAATGTATAAAGCCTTTACAAACTGAACCTTAATCTTAAACTTAAAAAGACCCATGCTATATTACTTGATTCATTTTTTTTGCTGATATTTCATTTAAATTGATCAAACATATTTTTTACTAGGTTTCACTGGATTTTTGCCTGTACAAACAATATTGTTAATGCATTATATTTTATAATGATGTGCATAATTGTGTAAATAGAAGTCAGTCTAAGAAGAAAAACAACCACAAGACCTCAAGACAAGTTGTTTTTCATCTGGTGGGAATTCTATGCTAAGTGGGCTGTCCCCATCACGTGTTCATAATAACATTTATTTGTGATTTACCACGATTTTTCATTTAACGCCTAAACAGTGTAATTTTCTTATGCACGGATATTTAGCACAGCCACAAGGTAGAAAAGGGCAGTGTTGAAGCTGCAGTATCTGCTAATGTCCACTAAGAGTCAGCTTTCCTCCGTCAGCTGATAGCACCAGTAGTTCTCAGTAGCAGCCCACAGGGAACCTGGCAATTTACTTCAAAATCTCATCAATCAGTCAAACTGACTCTGAGAACTCTGAAACACAATTACAGCTTCTGAATAATGAATGTTCGGATGGGAAGCACATCATTTTGATCATTTTGGTGATGAATGAACCATTCTGACATAAACATGAAGATGGGGCTCATGAATAAACTCTGATGCAGGGATATAAGATAATGGTGGCCTGGTAGCAGTAAACATGTTGAATGTGGAAGGTGGAATCAATGACAGGATTTCTGGCGTGCTTTTGGTCATATGCTGCTGTTATTGAGCTCTCTTGAGGTTTCATTACCCTGTTCTGAAGTCCTGCTGTTTTGTCCAGGCAGGAGGAGGAGGCTGCGCTGTGCTGTGCAGTGCATTACGGCCCTGCTCTCCTCCTCCGTCAGGAGAAAAATAACCCAAACACAAAAACAAAGCCCTTATTTTTGGCAGCCTAATAGTTAGTAATTGTGTGTTTTAATGGAGTGGAGGAGAGGGAGGAGGGCGGGCTGGGCGGGTCGCTGCTGATGTGACGGGCCGTTTAGAGCTTGTGAGAAAGGAAGCACCAGGAAGATCAATACATCCTCTGCGTCGATTTCCAGCAGAGTGTGACGTGCGTGTGGGGAAACAAGCCGCGCTGAAGATACTTTCCTTATTATGGATTTGACATGAACTTGGCCCCTGGCCCTGGGGAATGTGATGAATGCATTATTTGATCTTCCTGCCTTTGTTCACCTCGCTGGGGCGTCAGTAAGCAGCGGCCCGGCAGTGCCGCACACACACCAGTACACAGCTCCACCAGTACACCAGCACACATCACACACACCACACAGTTCCACCACCAGTACACAGCCTGGTCTCAGCAGAAGCAGCAGCAAGGCTCGCGCTCGGGCTTTGATGAGCTGCACTAATGATGGAGATAAATAAGTGAGGCGCGTTTCTCTCACTGAGAGAGAGATATAGAGAGCTGAGAGCTGTGAGCTGGGCGCAGGAGAGCAGACAGCAGAGCGCGTGGACGCGCAGAGCCCCGGCGCCACTGAGCGCTTTACCAGCTGCCCGATGAGCGCCTGCGCCTCTTATCTGCTCCCCAGTTCTCACTGAAAGAGGAAGTGTGAGTAAATGCTCCTGAGTGTGTGTGTGTCTGTGTGTCTAAAAATAACACCTTTTACAATAAACATGAAAGACGATGACGTAGACGGGACTTTATTACACTTCAGTTAGTAAATGTTGAACAGCGCTCTTCAAATACAGCTCAGAACTGATCATGTGCAGCAGGTGATTTGGTGTGTTACATTAGTGATACTATATTTGCTTTCATAAGCTATATTACAGCTAGTTACAGCTGAGCATCAACATGACATAGCATAAATGTTTATATTTCATACAAACAATGTGTAGCAGTACATTGTTCAACATTTACTTAAAAATTAAAAAGCTGAGAAAACTCAAAATTTCCAGACAACTTAATTCACTAAATTTTTGAGTTTTGAGGCCAACTCAGACTTTTAAATAAAAACAAAACATGCAGTTTTGCCAGATAATTCATTTTAATATGTTTTTTATATGTATTGAAACTTTAAATATTAAACCTTACCAAGTTAAATTTTTAATTTGTGTTTTCAGTTGGATTGATTTAGGTTCTACCCAATGTGTATTGTAAGTTTTGCTGACTATCCTTTAGAATCAACAAAAAAATGAAGTGTGCCAATGAAATGTTTTACATTAATTAAAAGCATGCAGTGGGTGTAACACTGTATTTTTTAATTTTTGTTAATTTAATGTAGCCACAGGGGATTTGGAATGTATGATTATTTACAAATCTGCATTACTGTCAGTCATATAAGATTGCAATTAATGTAAATGTAACCAGCTGGACCCAGCCAGCATACAGTCACACTCAGCAACACAAAACACAGCAACTTGCTCTTATAGCCTTTAACACTGAGGCCAAGCAGGTAACTATTATATAACACATATATATTTCCCAAGAGAATATAACAGCCTGTGGAGAATAAACACACACTGATGGTGAGTGAGAGATGGGAGGACACGCCCAATATGCAAATATCGGGACCAACCGACAGGTGAAAAACCCTGCACAGTAGACCCTGTTTAGCTAAAGAGTAAAACTGAGCATGTGCAGTAGTGCAGAGTAGTTGGTTTGGCCTCAACTAGAGTTTCAACTACAATTTGTAAATTTTGCAACACAAATTATTTAGTTAGACAAACTTTTAACAAGAAATTTAATAATGTTATTTGAGGTGATTAGTTTGCTATATGTTATGGTGCAATTCAATATTTCTTGTTCAACTGACTTAAAAATCACATTAAGAAGAACAATTTTAAGTTTAGTTTTTTTTACAGTGTTTGGACGAACACTCCATCACAAATATAGATAAATAATAACCTTCACTTTAAACTACTTTAACATATTTTTATTTATACATTATTAGTTTGGGTGGTATTTTTGGCCACCATTTTTGGTATTATGTCCACAATGATTAAGTTGGGTAATTCTTTTAATTGGTAAAGTAACACAATTAAACAACAACAAAAAAACATACAGTGCAGGTCAAACGTTTGGACACATCCTTCTCATTCAGTGTGTTTTCTTTCTTTTTATCTTTTTATCAATTTTATCATTGAAGATATTAAATCTATACAAGAACACATGTATTTTATCTTTAAAGAAAACCTGTTAAACAAATCAAAATATGTTTCATACTTTAGCTTACCTCAAATCACCCATCTCAGTTTAGTGATTGTAAAGGGAAAACACTTCCATAAGTGTCCCTTAATTTTTTTAATGTCTTTAATATCAATACAAAACATTAAAACAAACACTGAAAAAGTATATTTTTCCAAACCTTTGACTCATATTGTATACAGTATATGTATTTTTGTTATTAATTATTTAAAAATATGTGTAATTTAAATTATTTATTGAGATACTTTTAAAAATACCGATAAAACGTCTCCAGGAATTCCCTGTTTACCGTGGCACCTTGGGATCAATGCGCCGGAAAGTAACTTTTAATATCAGTGATCACAACCATCATATTGTTTTATTTTCAGTATAAATAACATTAATTTGGCCTAATATTTCTCATATTGTTTCCATATTTAGATGAGGTAAAGCTTAAGCTCTTCACCCTGTCATGGTAAAGTATTGTGATAATTCAAGCAATTAAAAAAAACAAAATGTATCTTTGAAACAGAAAAAGGTCACCATGAACAACTCAGCATGTTTGCAACCAATTTTTTTCACTAAAATGGTCCACCCTGTCATTTTTTTTGCTGTCAAGGTGCTTGCCATAACATAGTGGACACATGCATGACAGAAAATATAAAATAAAATAAACAATAACTAAGCTGTGATTTCTATATAGTCTGGAGTCTGATAAATATGATGAATAGTTAAAAGAATAAAACATCTTAAGTCTTTTTTGTATGTTTCGAGGACAACCATACAGTATATCATAAAATTACCTTTATGGAAAATGTGTCCACATTAGTTAGACACAAACTAATTATAAATAATATGATAAAAGAAACATCCAGTAACACAGGGATCATTCATAGTCATTTCATTAATTCACTCTCTTTTCAAGTAAGTGATTGTTCTCATGAAAATAAACTCAGTATCTCTTTACAGTAACAAAGAGTGACTTTCTCTCACTCTCTTTAGAGAGAGCACCGAGGAGGTATGCTGTTTGAGCCGGTGTGCTGAATGTTGAACTGAAGCGGGTCTTGCTGTGATCCAGCACTCTGTGTGCTTCACTTGAGCTCAATGCCTCAAAACACAAATGTTAGAGCAGCTGCTCAATGTAGTGTGCAGCTGAGGCTCTGTGCTGCTCTCTCACATCCCTGATGACCCGCTGGTCCTGAACCTGAACCGTCACTCGCAGAATTACTCCATATTCTGCGAAAAAAAAAGCTGTACACACAGATATAATCCATGGGGAAATACAATAAATACAATAATAAAGGATCAGATAATTCCTAATATTACAGTTTTTAAATATGTGTTAATCTATATATGATGAATGTATGTGGAAGCAGTAAATGCTCAGAATAAAATTGAGAATTAAAATTAGAACAAAAATATTTTCTGGAAAGATAAGGGACCGCTAAATGATATAGTCCTCAACGAGTCTATATATATGATTGTGTTCAACCTGAATTTATAAAAAAATTATGTGAATTTTACTTAATTAAAAAGAAATCGTAGTAGAAATGTCAGAAGCGCTTTGGAATGTGAATCATCAGATTTTTTTGTTGTTGGGATTGCAGCCTTTTGATCACTGACTGCATGATACATTTGTTCAAGTTTTAATTAAAGCTTGTGTGATGATCATGCCATTTTACCATTTTTTACTTTTTTATTTTCACATTCTGAGTTTTTTTTGCAGAAATATTATTTATTTATTTTATGCATTTATAATTATTGAAATAGGCTTCATTTGGTTTAGAAGGCTTTAAATACCTACAGATTATGCAAGAAAGATGCCGAAACCTCTTGGATATTACAAATATAAAATCCACATCCCATTTTTTTCCTTACACAACGTGTGCCAGATGAACTATTCAGCCTTTCCCCAATCAACCCATACTTGATGGAAATGTACTTGCTCCTGCCCTGCTTGCTCCCTCCCGATGGAGAGTGGTCAGATTTCATTTCCTTGTCATGGAGAGGCCTCAGTGCAGGGTCTTGGCCATCTCTGTAACCGCTCATCTGGCTTTTTGACGTCCTGATGCGGTTTCCTCCTCCACTGTTTGTGACAGAATCACCGACTGCGTGGCATGTGTGCGTGTCCTAATAAATCACTCAAAACTCAAGCCTGCCATGAATGCGAGTGGACTCTGCTCCTTAAAACCACAGAGCGTGACCCCAACAGCCAGCTGGTCAACATGCCACATGGGTGCATCTCGCTGCCTACTTGTTCACTTTACTTCCACAGCCACGCACAAGCCGGCAACTATTCCAGTTTTAGAGCAGAAAGGACCAGGTCCTCTTTTTATTACTTGCTCCCTTGGCCCATTGGACAATCGTCAACAACCAGCAACATGAACCTCTTACATAAAACAAGATAATCACATATTCTGGTCAACAGGTCATTCAAGCTAAATGGAAAATAAGTTGGTCATAATGGCAGATCATAAGTCAGCCCTCTTCCAGCAGATTCTTGGGGGTGTAGTAAATTTCTGCTCATTTTTTTGTTTCAATCTCCTTTTCCTTTCCTCAAAGATCCATTACAGGACAGTGTGTTTGGCCCTGTTGTTGAGTGGTCTCAAATGCCTCTTCACAGATAGCCCCCTCGCAGAGCTGAGCAGAGCAGGATTCAGGACATCTCCAGGCACAATTCTCAAGTCTGATGTCAGTTATGACTTAATTCATATAGCAGGACAATTCTCATTATAACTAATAAAACAGCATATTTAACTCCACCCAGGAATTAAATATCTTAAGGAAATACCCATAGGATTTATACTGTGCAGCAAGAAGATTTTAAACTTTAAACATTTCAAACTTGAAGAATCTGAGAAGTTTTTTAATAAAAGCACTCCCAAAAGTTTATCTTTATTTTTTTATATTTTTATTTTTATACTATACACTATCAGCTCTTTAAATTAGCTCTTTTGGAGGACGTTGACATGACATGAGTTAATAATTTGTTAATCTATTATTGTAAGGATCAATTTATTAAACATTACTTACATCAAACCAGCACTGGTATCATCACTGGTATTGGGGCAGCTGCACAACTCTAGGATTGTGGGCTTGTTTCTTGATCCTGTCACTGACTATGAGGTGTTTTCTCCTTGCATCCATGTGGGTTTTCTCTGGGTGCTCTGGTTTCCTCCCACAAACACATATGGTAGGTGAATTTGCTGTTCTAAATTACCTTTACCAGGAAGGAGTGGATAAAAAGATGAATTAATGAACAATCTAACCACCAGGGTGTAGAGTTAAAGCTTAAAACAACAAAGTATGTAAAAGTCACACAGCATTATGTCAAAATACCCTAGTACTCTACTGAGATTCATATAGAGTAATATTAGAGTGTACATCCAGAATTTATCAGCATACATTTTAAATTCTAATGTTGTCATACAATCAATGGATTATTAAATAAAGAAAACTTAAATATGTTTAGCAGTTTTATTAACAAAAGCATACAAAGTGTGTTCAACAGTTTTGTCTGTGAACCTTTAAATGAACTGATTAAATAAACTGGCATGTGTATATAAGAACTTATTGAGTATTAAATTAATTCTTTATTTAGCACCACTGTTCATGTAATGCCAGATCAAGCTGAGTGTTTGTAACACATAATAGGACTGATTTTATTTTCAATGTAATCAATGTAATCATGTGCCTAAAATCCAGGCCCATGGCAGGAAGCTTGTTAAAGGCTACTGAGAGCAACAGCACTGGTTTGTTTTGTTTAGAGTAGCTGGTAAACTGTGTTATGCATGGTGGAAATGAGCATTACGAATCAGTGCTTATTTCCCCCAGTTTTCACTTTGAGACTGTAGGAGATTTGTAAAAAAAAATGCCAAAAACAAAATATGGTGTTGTTATCAATATTGACATAAAATGAAAATAATGATTGAGTGTCTTTTGTGGGATCAGATTGTAAATTTTAGAAATTATGCCTTTTGTTTGTGCATGGTCGGATTTGTTGTCTTTGGATGTATAGGATGGGTATGTGATCTCTGCAAAAAACAACAACAAAAACAAATATAATTAAGACTGTTTAATGCTGTAAACCAAATGGTTTATTCAAATAAGGTCTGTATTTGTATCTCAATAACATTATACACCATTGAAGAACAAACACTAAAATAAAACGTCTATATTAGATAATGTATTAATAGAAAGGAAAGGAAAAATATTACTGCAATTTCTTAGCATCCACATCAACATTGTTATATTCAGAGGGACTAACAGTTCAGATACACTTTATGTCCAAATGTGACACAGATGTGCAAATGCAGACACAGCTTGTCTAGACCATGCAGAAAAGTATTACAAACAGAGTTTTGGTTCCTGTATTACACCCTAATACACTTATTGAGTAAGAAGTAAGAAGAATTGTTTTTACAGGTTGTGTGATGTGATCATGCAGATGTGAAATTCTAACGGCTTTAAATGTTGTCCTGAGGACATAGTGTTTTATTGTTTAACATCAAAGTCATCATAAAATAATCCTTTTAATATTGATGTAAAATGATTAGAGTTCACATTAACATTTCACAATATTCAGAACAAGAAAAGATACTACTTTTTGACAAAATATATACAGTGCTGGCCAAAAGTATTGGCACCCCTGCAATTGCTCCATTTCTCCCGGAAAATGTTTGCAATTACAAATGCGTTGAAATGTTCATTTAATTTGTCTTCAATGGAAAAACACAAAAAAGAATTGTCAAAAAAAGCCAAATTGAATATAATTCCACACCAAACATAAAAAAGGGGTTGGACAAAAGTATTGGCACCCTTTGAAAAATCATGTAACGTTTCTATAATTTGTGTAATTAACAGCACCAGTTACTTACCTCTGGCACATAACAGGTGGTGGCAATAACTAAATCACACTTGCAGCCAGTTAAAATGGATTAAAGTTGACTCAACCTCTGTCCTGTGTCCTTGTGTGTACCACATTGAGCATGGAGCAAAGAAAGAAGACCAAATAACTGTCAGAGGACTTGAGAAGCAAAATAAATAAAGATATTAAAACCAAAGCATTTGTGATTGTAATCATTTTCTGGAAGAAATTGAGTATTATCTGACAGAATTTCAGGGGTGCCATTAATTTTGGCCAGCACTGTATATGTTTTTTCATGATAGACATGTCATTATTTTTTATAATTAATGAACTCTTGAAAGTTATTCAGATTCAAGGCCCATGAAGAATTCCTCCATTAGGGTTTCTTTGAGAAGATTATGTCAAGTGCTTGACCAAATGAAACCTGGCTCAGAAGGATGTGTGAAAAAGTAATATAGAAGAATAACAGATTGGCCTCAGTTTCACAGTCCCCTCTCTCTCAGTTAAAACAGAGGAACCAAAAGTGGGAAAAGGAGGGAAAATCATGGGTAATTAA
Organism: Astyanax mexicanus; assembly: GCF_023375975.1. Taxonomy (NCBI): domain Eukaryota; kingdom Metazoa; phylum Chordata; class Actinopteri; order Characiformes; family Acestrorhamphidae; genus Astyanax; species Astyanax mexicanus. The sequence continues at coordinate 54,440,079 of NC_064408.1, forward strand.
CACTTTGCAGGAAACAAAGTATCAGTTTCATGGCCCTTACATTTGCCTGCCACCTGTTGGACATGATAATTAAATAAATTAGTGTGTGTGTGTGTTTGGGTGTGTGTGTGTGTGTGAGAGAGAGAGAGAGAACAGGAGGAGTCTGGTCATATTTATATCAACAATGTCTGACAAAACTGTCTAATTATCCCCCCTGGCCCCAGCTCATCTTACAACTCACAGCCAATTTGCCATTTGCCCTCTTGTCTCGGGGCCAAGCTGCACAGCCGTGTGTCTTTAAACACACGCTAATGACAGCTCTTTCAAACCCTGGACTTTATAATTGTAGGGGGTGACTTACATACATGTGGCATTAGTCCACATTGCTAATAAAGGAGGGTCAAGGGGAGGTTTACTGGACTCATCACAACGCATGTGGGCTGAGTAAATCTCCCAACTGAGCACAACTGAGGGCTCATTTATTTCCTTGTTTGCCATGATTAAAAGAAGACTTTTAAATGACATAAACTAAGGTTTACTTATTTTACTTGCATCCTATTATTGTTACAAAACCTTGTATTTTCTAATGAAGAAAAATAAAATAGTACTATTAATACTAATAAACTATTGGTATTGTAAAATGTAAAGGTCAGTTTGTGTTTAAAAAAGTAAATCAATAGCGGGCTGACAACATGTGAAGTCATTTTCATTTCTGAAAAAGTATTAAGAGCAGTTGTTAAAATTAGCTCCGTAAGAATTAATATTATATAATTTAACAAAACAAATACATTTTGTTCAATGATTTGCCAAGGAAGTCAACTAGGACAAAAATAGGTTAGCTAATTGACCACAGTTACTGCCAAGACCAAGCAAACACTTCAACGTTTTGATCATTTGCACCTGTGCTAATCTGACCTCAGGAAGTGATTACATAGAGGAGGCCAACTAAAATGTATTTAAAGTCAAAAAGGTTAAAATAATCACAAATTGCTCTTTAATCTGTTTGCTTTTTGGTTCAAACTGTTCTGACAGTCTTTGATTCATTGCTTTAATTGAACTCTCTTTAGTTTCCTATTAGGTTTGCCCACAAACCCAGAGCGCATACCTCAGCCGTGACCTGCCGGATGGCTTTGGAAGGGCACACTCCCACAGGGAGGGAATTCAGAGCTTAATTAGTATGTCAGGGGACAGTTTTAAAGTGAGCTGAGATGAGAGGCAGCTCCAATGAGAAACGTGAGCCGATTGTCTTTCTCAGTTCAAGGCAAATCAGAGAAAAACAACACCAAGAATCAAAACTAGGAAAAGGGGAATGCATAATGAAGCACTCGTGGGGGCATGACTTGTTTAACACTTTGCCCTGAATTTTAACTACATGAGCTCTATCTGTGCATGTGATCACTATGGACTAGGATGGATTTGTTTGAAGTAGGTCTCCAGAGAAAATAATTAAATAATCTAATGCCATTAATGCACATCATGTGAGCTCATGTGTGCCATTCTAAAATCTGATGTTGAATTCTGTCAAGTCTCATTAGTAGTGTCTATGAAAAAGATAACACACTTGCTTGAAGAACAGAGAGTTACACTGATATTTGGGATTCAAGCATGTAGTGATGAAAGCTTTGCAAACTGTTTTCTTATTCTAAATCAATGAGTTATTTATGGTTAGAATTAATATATCATCATATTGGCCTTTTTTGTGTCTTCTCTCCCAGCACTAGTAGCATCTTGAGAAAGGTCAAGTTCAGTGGCCTCCCAGAAGGGGCAGCTGGCCGGGATAGGGTTACAAGTTCAGGCTGCCAAAATGCAGGAACCGGCGTGTCATTGAGGCATGGGTGATTACTCAACACATCATCCCTGTAATGCCTGCTATGTTAATTATGCCTCAGGCTCCTCTCCAGCAGGGGGATTTCAAGCTGAAGTGCAGGCATGGGCCTCATTATGACTGCCCCAGTCCACCATGTGCCGGGGACGTAGCCCACAGAGGAACGCTTCAAATGCGCTCAGGGTCTCTGAACGAAAATCCAATTTGCCACCAGATGGTACTTTATCAGGCCCTATGTTTTTAATGCTGTCGTTCTTTAAAAAATATGTATAGATTATGTAAAAACATCTACAAAGTTTTAAGTCAAGTATAAAGAAAAGTGAACCTACAACTGAAAAAAATCTTTTTGAGAGTAAGCTTCCAAAATTGCTCTAATCAATGAAGTACAGGTAAAACAACATTATTACTATTATCAGGGCAATCAAATATACATGAGTGTCCACACATCTGCATCACCACTTAACATCTGGTACAGCAGAAAATCTAACATTTTGCAAGTCAAAGAATCACCTAAGACCATTTCCTTAAACCCTCTGGGAGGGGTTTAATACATGGCCACACCAATAAAAAGACAAAGCACTTTCTCCTCAGGTTTTATGAACCTCTGAGTAATTACTATGATAAAATCCAACTTTAATCCTGCCTTTGCCAGAAACAGAAATAAAAGGAGACAATGCTGTGAATTACATGTAGCAGAATCTTGTGGATATCTAAACATATATTACATAAAGCTATTTTTAATGATTGAAATTGATTTGCCATCCTGTTTGAAACATCAATGTCAGCTCATTTATCTCCTGAGTAAAAGGCTCTCCTTCTTTTGAAGCATTTAAGAGGTGAACAGTGGGGGAAGCTGGGGGGCTTATACCATTTCCACTTGAAATAGGAAGCCAAGACCTTCTGGGAGACACTAAATTGAAACTAAGGCTGTTCCTGATGGACCACAGGATATGCCTGCAAAATTTAGACGTATCAAAATGGCAAAAAAGTCTGTTAGTGCCCATTCATATAAACTGAATGGCTTGTAATGTCCTCGACCCCTCGGAGAATACTTGCAAAGCTGAGGAGAGACTGCAGGAAGAGCCAAATGGTTTTGACATAACTTTATTTTAGTGCACTACAGGTTTTCTCTCCTCCCCACAGTTTAATGTTGTATTCCACTGGGTCCCGGAAGGAAGCGGCCCAATAAATTCCCGTGCCTGGCTTTGGAGGGAAAAGAGAGTTTTGAAGACAGGTGAAAAACAGAAAGAAAAATAAACTCGGTTACAAGTCTTTTTTCCCTTGTCATCCGGAGACTCTTGAATCTAAAACTTAACCATGCAAGCTAATTTTAAATTATAATTTTGTAAGGTTTATGAGGCAATACATGAGCAAAAGTAAATTCAGTAATCCATTAAAAGGCATTCATTTTCTGTCTCACCTATTTGTTAGGATATAAATGGCACTTTTATTGTTGTACTGTTATTTGTGTATGCTGTTTCTGTAAAGTAACATTCTGAGTAAAACATGTGCTATATTAATGAAAGTGTCTTATTTTTATTGCTATAATTGTAAGTTAAACAGCTTTTTAGTGAGCATGTAATCATGTATTATGTAATTATGCACTTAGTGCAAGCGTCTCCCTAATTCACCTCAGAGGTGCTTAAGAGGGGAAAGTATCACAAAGCTTTCACCCAGCTGTCTGTAATGAAGTGAGCCGATGTTTTCTAACATTTCCCCCTTTTTTCAGAGGAAGGAGGTTGGAGCTCCAAAAGTAAACAAAGTCAGGGCTGCAGGAGCTCTAACTGCTCCCCATACACTTCAAGAAATGCCCCATATGCTTTCGAGATTTGACAGCAGCCGAACTATTGGTACTGCAGAATATATATTGTTTGTTTTAAACATTTCATAAGGAGTTCATATCCTTATATGGGAAAGTAAAAATAATAATATTTGTTTGTTTATATGTTATAAGGTGAAGTGCAACTTTTAAATTATTCAGTAGTTTGACCAAGTCAATAGAATAGGGGTTTAATAAATGAGAACTGAAAAATTGTAATAAAAATATAAACAAATATATATATATAAAAATAAATAGATAAATGTTTACTGTTTACTATCTAATTTAAACCAACAAAAATTTAAAGTGGAACAAAAGTGATACATGGTTGAAACATTTTTATCAAATAAAAATCTAAAAAGTGTGTTGTGCTAAAGTATTCAGCCCCCTGAAACCATTCAGAAGTAACTTAATTAGTTACCTAGTAGTCCAGCTGTGTGTAATTTAGTCTCAGTATAAATACAGCTGTTCTATGAAGTTCTCAGTGATTTGTTAGTGAACAGCAGTGAATAAACAGCATCATGAAGACCAAGAAAATCACCAGACAGGTCAGAGATAAAGTTGTGGAGACATTTAAAGCAGGGTAAAAACATATCCCAAGCTTTAAACATCCCAATGAGCACTGTTCAATTCATCATCCCAAAATGGAAAAAAGTATTCTACAACTGCTAACCTACCAAGACATGGCCAAAACCTGTTGGAAGCTGCAAAAGTCTGGGAAGGTGATTCACCTTCCAGCAAGACAATGACCCTAAACATACAGCCAGAGCTGGGTTGGATCAATGAATGTTAATGTGTTAGAATGGCCCAGTCAAAGTCCTGACCTATATCTGGTGTAAGATATGAAAACTGCTGTTCACAGACACTGTCCATCCAACCTGACTAAGCTTAAGCTGTTTTGTAAAGAAGAATGAGCAAAAATCTCAGTCCCTAGATAAGTAAAGCTAGTAGAGAAAAATCCCTAAAAGACCTGCGTCTATAAATGCAGTGAATTTTGGCTCTTTTAAGTATTGATATATGGGGGCTAAATACATTTGCACATGACACTTTTCAGATTTTTATTTGTTTACAATTTTTCTTCTACTTCACAATTATGTGCTACTTTATGTTTGTCTATCACTTAAATTCTTATTAAAATACATTTATGTTTATGGTTGTAAGATGACAAAATATAAAATAGTCACTGTATTAGTGCGCTTCATAGTACCAAACATTACAATTATTCAGGAGCTTCCATGTAAGAGTTTTTGTTTTGAACTGCAGTCTTTTCTTTTCCGAGTTTGAACAGGAAAACTTTTTCATTTGTGCCACCCCTAAGACCTACTTTTCAGGAAGGGGCTAGATTTATTGACATATAAATTACATGTGGTTTTGTGGCAGGACTGAAGGTGTAATGCACTCTGCACATGTCTGGGTCTGTAATCGTACAGACCAACACCGCCTCTATTTAATGTGTTATATCAAATACCCATCTCACTGACAGACACTGATACCACCAAAAAAGCAAAATATGCTACACACACAAAGTAGTACATGTTTTAATATAGTTGTATGTATTGACATTAGTCATCCAAAAGATTAGCAGAAAAAATACATGAAAGTTATTATAAACAGCTGAGATTGTTTGCTACTAAAGACACCAGAGTTGATTAAAGGTTGTATACCCAACCAGCCTGCAGTTGTATGCCTTGTTTTTTCTTTTTCAAACTCAGTCTCTTTGACCTTGTAGAGTTGTGGTTGGGTGTCATGAGGGAGCTGCTTTGGGGGGCTGTTAAGGCCTCTGAAGGCCCCTAAATTTGGCTTTTGATGGTTTGAGGATTCAACTGGAGGACTTCAGTTGAACGAGGAGAGAAAATTGCCCATTGAAAAGAAAATAGGAAACAGCACTTCCTTCCTCTTGTCAGGATGAAACATACCAATTCTTAAAATTAAATCTCAGATGTGTGCAGGCTCAACAATACTTGGGACTCAGGATGAGAGAAACTGGGGTAACTGACATAAAGAATGGAAAGTCACAAAAAAATTCTAGAGTACACTAGGTTAAATTTAAATGCATCAAATGCTTCTTAGATCCTGAAGTACCAATGGGCAGATGCTTACCGTAGGCCTCCACATGTTACTCCACAAGTAGCAAAAGCCATTTCAGTCTTATTAGACCAGAATGACTCGCCATAGTGGTCAAATGATCTCTATTGGTTGGGTTCCCCGTGGTACCTTAGTCATTCTCACAGGAAATTTCCTAAAAACGAAAGAAGGGAAACTGGAGAAATAAACTCATAGGTTAAAACACAGTGACCTTAAAACACCACAAAAGCAAGGCTCCTTATGCTGAGGGCAATTGGGGTCTTACAAGGAGCAAGTGAGTCTTGTAATCATCGCCAAGTAGGAGATGAGGTCTATGCTTTAACTGGACCTATATGACAGAGACAGTCCCAGAGGGTTTAAACATTTGACATGCTTCCTTTTTTCTATATATTGTGATATTCTTGACACACTATATGCACTGTTTTAACTCTGTCATGACTTATTATATGTTGTCCACACTTAAAACTGGAGTTCATAGTAATTTGCTTTAATATATCCCACAGACATGCAGTGGAGGAAACAACATAGAGAGATAGACAAGTAGATACAAAAGTAAAACTCCATGCTGTAACACACAAAGTACAATAATTCAGTGGTGCTTATTTATTGAGGTGTATGTATGTAAGACCTAATTTAATCCACGCAATTCAGATTTTTATTATGATTAAGCGGAATGCCCTCTCTGCTCCTAGGTAATACAGCAGAAGCTGCCCACTGCTCCAGGCATGTGTGTTCAATGTTCGCTCCATCACATTTCTGGCAACTATTTATGTATTTTTATTAGAATTAGTTTTTCTGGAACATTAGCATTCTTTCAGAAAATGAACTATTTCCCCCATTAATCTTTCAATTGAATTGTGTTCAGTTTCTACTGGAGTAGCTTTTTTCTCTTGCCTGACAGTCATGATCACACATTCACTGTTAACTTTCTACCTTTTGCTCATTTTTAACTAGTACACTAGCTGCATGGTACACTGAATATCTGCACTGCTAAACTCACCCTTCTCTGGGTGCTCCCATAGCCTTAGTACTTTTGATAGGTCATGATGAGAGTAAAAGAAAAGAGGTCTTGACCAAGACATCATTATTTCTACACATTTTAAACATTTATAACTATAAATTGAGAGAATAAAAATGTTTTGATAGCCATGGAATGAAAATGACACGGCTTACATCTGACATCAATGCTTTACCTGTCTCCAGATACTAATCATCCATCTGTGCCATATGGGAAATCCATATTGGAAGTGCTGCTTCAGTGGATTCCTGAGGATCCGTCTGTTAGTGTCATTGGACATCATGCTGAAAGAGTGGTTGATTTAGCACTCGGCCTGGCCTATTCCCCTTATTCCTTTTGTGGAATTATTTATTGTGTAAATGGTTTAAGGGACAAGAGGTGAAGTGGGACCTATTCACACTCAGTCTCCAGACATCACACCAGGACCCGTTTTATTTCATTTCACAGTGACATCTCTGCAGGCCACTGCAGTTCTTTCTTCAAGCTTTTTATAAATATCTCTGATAAACCCTACTGTATTCTCCTGTGCTGGAGTATAATAGGCAAACAAAGGTAGCATTTAATACCGTTTTCATAATGATGCTCCTTGCTGGCAGTATCCTTTGGAAACTGCAGTCATAAATTTTTATACTATTAAATATTTCTAATGGGAGTTGACAAATATTTGAATGGAGCTGCACAGCTCTTGGCAGCAGACAGCATAAGGAAAATCCCCAGTCCTGAAAAATGAGGAACACATAAATACTGAAAACCCATTCATCTCAATTGTGTTTCAGAGCGATCTCAGCCAGTTTAGATTGTCCAGTGAAAATACAATGTGCTTAAGGGCAACTGCAAAAGATTTTATGATCGTAATAAAATTGTCATCTATTATGGATCAGAAACTTAACATTGTGAGGGTCTGTTGGAGCGTGTGTTTTGTAATGAAGGTACATTGAGTGACAGAGCAGTTTTATGACAAATGTGCTAAAATGTGAAACATCAATATAAAGAAATATAAAGTATAAAGAAGCAAATTACTCTAAAATCCCTGTGGGTGCAGTACTTATAATCTTGCTGGTTGCACTAACTGGCAAATGGCCTATCTCATTAATCCCTTGTGCTTTATGAAAGGTCATCCAGAGGAGAGTCATCCTGCCAACAGGATTGAACATCATTTTTCCTTGTAAATCTTAAAATGGGTGACCAATACAACCTGGGGAAATTTACCAGCAATATTTTGTGGTTAACTCTAGAATTAGAGCTCTACTCCATTCACTACGAGTGCAAATTGATTTATGTCATTGTTTACTGATGGCTTTCAGATGGTAGTCCTCACTGTTTCCAGATGAACCTCTGATGAATAAACTGGGCAAGACCTCTGGGGACGAACCATATTTATTGAGGTTGTATTTTACTGTTCATTGGAGAAAACAAATAGGTCTCAGTTACGGTACATTTGGCCATTGAATCTGTCTTTTCTATCCACATTTATAATGATGTCTTATTTTTCCAGGTTTTGTGTTTAAAAATAGGCCCTGGAAAAAAGACCTCAATACATAAAATAAAACATCCAAAACAGTCAGCTGAATTCCATTTATAACACCTTTAATACATTTGATATGTTATAAATGTGCAAAGATGAGATTCCTGTTTCTATTGTTTTCCTTAATGGTTAAATCTTGACTTACTTATTATGGGTCCAGATCTATAAAAAAAAATCTATGCATCCTTCAAAATAAGTAATCTCCAAAATATTTTCCTTATAAAAGAAAATGGAAATATCAAAGATAAACAAACAGCTTAGTTGTGAAATGAAAAGCCACACAATATTACAGAATGAGCTGCTGTTCATCAGGAGCGTCATGGATCAGACTTTCATTGCAGAACAACAAAATAGAGGTTAGATCGGGCCCAAAAAATCCGACCCGACCCAGCCCGAGCCCACTGCCGGTGTTGTGCCGAATCCGACTCCCTGCTGAATCCGACTCCCGCTTCGCAGACAGAATCACCCAACAGTGCTTATAAATAAATTTATTTTTTTCACTTTCAGTTTTCGTTATTTGGTTTGTTTTCGTTAACAATAATAATTGGTTACTTAGCAACATTGTGATTACAGAGCTTTATTTAAAAATAAAAATATAATAAAAAAACAGATGCCTACATCTCAGACTATTTTCTGGAGCCCGACCCGACCCGGCCCGAGGAATGTGGTGGGAAATCTCGGCCCGAACCGACCCGATTTCGGGTCAGGCTTCGGGTCAGGTCGGGTTTGGGCAGACAATCTAAGCTCTACAACAAAACACAAAGCTAAGATTATCATGAACAATGCCAAGCGTCGGCTGGATTGATTTAGACACACTGCTAGTAGACTCTTTAATAGAATCACTGGAACACATTCGCTGATGTGATAATTATAAACAGGCAAATCTAGGTTCGTCAGATGCCAGAGAACACTTCCTGTTCCATTGCATAGTGCCAACTGTAAAGCTTTGTGGTGAAAAAAGGTTTTGGGAGTGTTTTTCATGGTAGGGTTTCACTCTTTAGTTCCACTGATGGTGAATCTTAATACTATATGAGTCTTAGCACAGCATTGCTGTAAAAACAGACATAAAAGATGTAGTCCAGGATGTTTGATGTAATAAATTCCTGTTGAATGGAAGAAAAGAGATCCTCACCTGGCTTACTATGCAATGAACCATTGAAGCTTTGTAAGTGACTGCTTATATGAGAGTTCAAATGTCTGTATGATGTCTTTGACATACCAAGAACCATGCAGGGTTACTCCAGAAGGTACTGAACTAAGAGGTGGGCCTCTTTTTTTGAAAGTGCCGAAATGTCATTGCTGTAAGTACAGCTGCTTTCTTATAGGCCTTTTCAGGCCACTGACCGACACCATGACAGTTTCATAAGCAGACAGAGGACCCTAAAAGGGACTTTATAGTTGAAAATGTGAAGTCAAACATTTTTTCACCATGTGTGCATTTTAATCACCACTGAAATGTTCATTTTAGCTATGTCTTGAAAAAAAATGAAGTGCATTATACGTTACATTTAAATAGTGCTGAAAGAAGCATACAAAATAGTTTTCTAGACATTTTTTTTATTTGTAAAAGTATACGAATACCTTTGAACTGTCTGCTCCTCAGTCCATCTCTAACTAAGAGGTATGGCATGGAAATCTATATTTATGCTAATGTAACAGTTTCGTTACCTTAGTTTATTTCCTAAATTTAACTACAGAAATGCCTAATGACACATGACATAAAACGTCATTGTGAACCACTTTTATTAAAAACAAACAAAAAAAAACAAAACAATCCACAACTAACAATAATTTTACTTTCTGTTGGTAGCAGAAAAACATATATCTGTGTGTGAGAAACAAAGTGTTAAGATGTGTAACAGGATGAGGTTGTTGTTGTTTTCTTCCAATTTCAGTTTATCTGTTGGAGACAGTTCAGGATTGCAGGGAGGCCAGTACACCTTCTTCTGCATCATGACTCAGTGTTGTAGACTGTAAGAGTCTGGTTGTACAGTCTGTGTAAGAGTCTGTGCTACAGTCTCCACTTTTGTGCTCCAACAGGACTGTGCAGTTATGCTGATAGATTTTAAAATGATGAAAATGTTCTAAATATTTTCTAAATATTCAAGATTTTCTAAACAAGTTGAGCCATAATGAGTCATGTTAAGCAAAATGGTCAAAGTTAAAATATTGTTGTGCAAACTAAAATGTTATACTTAAATGTTATTTTAAGTTGAATTATGATCTAATGTTGATATTAACATTTTTACCGATTGTGGCTTGTATGCAAATAAGCAAAAATGTGAACTTTTTTACACATGTTCATTAAGTTTTCACCAATGTTAATGTGCTTTGTATTCGCTTACTGTGTATTTAGTATGCTGTTATTGTTTACTTAAACAAACAATTTCTGAATGTTTTGGCATCTGCTGGTAAATTGTCCTTATGTTTAATCTACACTTAAATGTATGAAATACATAATAATTGGAATTGCATTAGATTTAGAACTGCATATTTTAACTCACTTAATAAAGTGTTATTCAGGCAATATATACATTTTCACAGTTTATGATTCCTCTTTTATTATAAGCACACAGGAGATTTCTTAAGCAAATACATGTCTCTCTCTCTCTTTCTCTCTCTCTCTCTCTCTCTCTCTGGCACTCTTTCTCTCTTTCTTTCGCTCGTACACATTCTGCACATTCCTCTGAGTGTGCTCATGCAGATCCCTCCTCGTGAGTGGAGGCCTGACTTTCCCAAAGCTGATATTAATATCACAGGCCATTGTGATGGAGTTATTTTCATGGAAGCCCAGAAGGAAGTCATGTGACTCTAATTAGTCCCTAGAGCCTACATGGTCTCCATTAAGCAAGTTGTTTTAACTCACATAACCATCAATGAAGTGGAAAAGCTGAGGAAGTAGCAATCACTGTGGCTGGGTGGGTGTTTTTATTTTAGTTTTTTGAGCACCTATGTTGTTAATGGTTTTCAATAAAAGAAAAAAAGCTTTTCCTCAATCCCATTTTTCAGCTTTAAACATTAGCACACAATCACAGTTTTTAACTCACCCACTACTAGAAAGATTCATAGCTTTGGTCTATGCTGTTTGACATGTGAATAAATGATCACATGGCCGTAGACAACACTTTTCTATTGGTAGTGCCATCATATCAAATAAACACAAAATGAATGAAAGTAGATTTATCCTGTCAGATGAATTGGAAACATAAACACATAACTGCAATAACAGACATTGCCACATGCATGCTTCCTCTCATAATTCTGTAAATTCACCGCTTTTACTGACCTAATGGCTTCCATTTACTGCTGGGCTCGTTCCAAGGGAAAGTGCAGAATTGGGCCAAAGTCTGTGCACAGCTTTCAGATGTGCTCCACCGAGTCCAGCACTATTTGTCCAGCCCTACTGCACCAAACTACGCACTGATGAAAACCTGAAAACCACTTCTGGTTTACATTAGTAAAATGAGTTGAAACAGAAATTAGGCTTGAAATTGACATTCTCACATATCTAGCTGTTAAAACATTGTGAATATTCCTTCAGTAGGACTTCAGGAAGGATAAAAATGTATTTTGTGCATTCTGAAACAAATAACCTCACAAATTGATGTTTGTGAAAATATGAATGGAAATTGTTTGAAACCCACTTGTTTGTCCTTGCAGTCTATTCCATAAATTCTTAAAACATAATATGCGGAGAGACACTAATCATATCAAACTCCATTTTGTTCATATTATTGCTTTGTTTCATTTGACAACAAACAGGGCAAGGCCTGCCATACGGTCATATGCAGTTATCTATTAAAGGACTTTAAAAGGACACAAACAAAAACAACAATGTGTAGCAATGAATAAGAGCTTTTTTTCTTGAAAGAGATTTTTACTCATGAGGGATACAAAAGCGGTTAAAGGTGCTTTTCATACCAAAATAAAAGTCAATTTCTAAGCACCGTGTGTGAACTTGATGCAGATACATGTTAAAGAACAGTGCTTTAAGTATTTTGTTCTAGTTATATTACATATAGTACATATTATAGAAACAATGGGAGGGGGGTGGCAATATAGGATAAATGTACATATTAAGTAAAGAAAAAAACACTGATGCAACGCAAACAGACATTTGGGCACCTGCAGTAAAAATATGTGTTACTGTGAATATTTTTTGGAAATATCTGTGAATTGATTTTAAGGAATACAAAAGGATTATATGAAAGGAAAAACATATAGTCAACAGATTTCCGCTCCTAAGATATTTATAAACAAATAAATAATGTAGAAGCTTTATTACTTGCAACCATATACATAAGTCATCATTTAATACTGTAAAATAATTATTTTTGTCAGATAAGTGATATATTAGTAATTCTCTCCAATGGTAAACATTGATAATTCCTTAAACCATTGCAGTGTGTTTGGTTGATGTGTCTTTTTCAAGTAAGTGTAATCACCCTTCTTGTCAGAAGTCAGCAGATATCAATAAAAGTCATATGAGTAATTTAATGTTTAGTTGGGTAAAGACCAAGAATGAAGCGCTTGGGATCAATTTCCAACTTAATTGATTAAATGTCTTCAATATCAGATCTTATCTCTCTCCAGAATTCTCTTCTCAAGAATTGCAACATAAGAGCAGTGCATTTGAAGGCCCTGGAATCTCCCTGAAGTAAAAGCTTTGTGCAGAAGAAATGTGAAAAGACTCTAAGCTGCAGCATGCAACTCGCCATCAAATACATAACTGCACCATAAAAACAGAATACTTACATTCAACCACAGTGGTGGTACTGTGACAGTATGGCGGCTTTGACTTTGCAAGTTCTGGATACAGGGGTGTGGTAGTGGGGGGGAAAAGTGGACCTGACTATCCAGGGCCCGAGTAGGGAGTGGGGGCCCATGAAAATCCTGATTTTTTTTTGCTCACGTTTTTCTGTACTGGCATGGACAGGGGTGCACTGACATTGAGAGTGTACAGGGCCCAGGCTTTGCTGCTACGCCCCTGCCTGGATAACTTGTCATACTTGGTGAACCAATGAATTCTGCTCTCTATCTGAAAATCTTGAAGGAGAAGTTTTATGGTCTTGTTGACATTGATATGACGATGATCTGCAGCACACAAGCAAGTCCACGCCTGGATCAGAAAAAATAACAATTTGGATTGGCCAAGTCCTGACCTGAATTCTATAAGGATGAGCAGCTCATGCTCAAAAACTCTCCGGTGTAGAAAAAGTGAAGCAACACTGCAAAGACAAGTGAGCCAACCTCCCTCTACAGGGACATGAAAAGATTTGGCAAGATATCACAAATGTTTCATTGCAGTTTTTAGATTAAGGAGACAATTACTTTTTCATATACACAACTATAATCTGTGTTTATCCGTGCTGTTCCCACCTTATTATTAACATTAGCTGGATCTGAAACATTTATAATAAATATGTGAAATATGCAAAATTCTGTTCACAACACAGGCAAACACTGTGAAATTTATTTTGGAGATACATTTTAGTTCCAGAAGCAACAGTATAATTTATATAGCAGACATTAATATATTAGCATAACATTAATGTAATGCCATTGTTTAGTTTAATATGTGACTTTAAAAAAAACAAATAATTTACTAATCCTTGTAAACGCCTGCTGAAAAAAGAATAATCACTGTCAGACAAATTGTCCATTTTTTTTAAACCTACCTTGGAGCATGGATGGCACAATTCATTTTTAAGGGAGAGAAAGAAAAATAATAAAAAGAAGAGAATGCCCAAAAACCCCACTCTGTGTTTAGATGTGTGACTGCTGAAGTAATATTGAAGGTGTAAAGCACAACTGCGAGATTCAAATAATGTCAGAAGAAAAGAAGATACAAAAAAAGACAACAACTTTTAATGCCTCCAAATGTTAGAACCAGCCGTCAGTGAAGCCACATCTGCACCCGCCCCCAACAAGAAATGGCGTAAATTTCCTAACATTTGCCTTATGAATGTCAGCTCCATGTCGTGTGCTGCCTTACACAAACACCCAGCACACATGTTAATCCTGCATGCGCAGCAGGGCTTGGACTGGGGCCCCTAGCAGACCAGCGTTATAAACTGACACATACACATACACCCCACTGCACAGCAAAAAATTATCTCCACAAGTGAACACATCTGAACGTCATGAAAAGTTATTTTTTTAGATTTTCCGTTTATTTATTTACATTTTTACTTGTTTTAAGTTTACAAGCTAAATTATGCCTTAACACTTTAGCAGATTTTGGAAAGTGAAAACAGCTAATATTAGGTATGATATATATACTTGTTATTTGTATCAAATTAGGTCTTAAGCCAGCACATAAGATATAGTCTCTACATTTCAGCTGCATTCACTGGTGAAGATATTTTTAAGACTGTACACGTGCTTCTGAAGAAAAATGGAAGATCCACATTGAGGCCTGTGATACACTGGCCCTTCCCTTTATTCCCCAGCCACCCGGAGCAGAGAGAAGGGCCTGAGACCTGCTTGGACTGGGCCGCACATTAACTGGAACAGGTGCAAGGGAGCGAAGGCTTGTTTTTTCTTCAACAGCTCCTCAGGAAATCATAAAGCAAATATATTGCTGGGGGACGGTTTTTCAGGGTGCCCTGTGAGCAAACTGAGAGGGGAAATGGATCAACGCTCGGCCACCGAGGGCGGTAAATCAGCAGGCAAAGAGGAGAGTTGAATGTACTGTAGAGAGCTCTAGGGGCCCAACCCAAGGCCAGGGCCTCTGTCAGTCACGGCCTGGTGTTAATGTCAAAGCCAGCTGGGGCTGGCAGGCCTGCAGCTCTGGAAGGGGTAGAATGATTGAGCTGTCTGTGTCAATCGCTGCAGCTCCACTAGAGGCCATCATGTCATAAGCAGGAGACTTTAAGTCAATGATGTTCCAAGGAGTATAGAATGATTAGCAAGTTCACAAATTATATTCTGCACCATTAACAGTACAGTAGACAGCATGTCCTTTTCCTTCAGAAAGAAGGAAATATGGTGCAGAGCTTTTCAGGCACATGCTTATAATTAGAGACTCCATACTGCTTATTAAACTGTTAGATTTAATGGTTATCACCCTAAGATAACTGTATTCAAACATTTGTACTTCCAATAGCAAATTTTCCTGATTGTCTGATTTTGTCTAATGTGTAGTAAACCTCTTAGTAGCCAGAAACACACATAAATACGTCATTTTCTCTACATTTCAGACAGGAGACCGGTATACTTTCTGATTTTTACTAATTGGAATGTTAAATTATAATAATTCTGCTTTAGAAGTCTGTCTTTGCAGATGATGTACACAATCAAGCAATAGTTGCAACTTTGACTTCCTTGAAGTACAGATAAAAAAATAACAGCAGTTATCAAGAGCTATTGTTTTGTGGATAGGCTATCATATGTCTCACACACGTTACTTTGACTCTAATTTTCTGATTGAGTGTTTCAACACATCATATATAGAAACAGCTGGGCTAAAAATTTATTCGAACGTGGTGACATTGACAAATGAGCTGCATAGCCTCTTTGAAAGCTCTGAGGCCTACAGCTCTCCACCCCCTCCTCCCAGGTTAACAGTTTCGATTTGTATATTCCTCATTCTGCATTTGCTAAAAACTTTAACATTACAGGGAAGTGCAATTCAAGCTGTGTAAATATGAATTCATTCAGAGAACGCCTTTCTCAAGGGCAGCTTAAATCTAAAGCACATTAAGCATTATGCATAATTTCCCCTCGCATATAAATCACATTACTTTTGCAGGGATGACACTGGGGAATATATTAGTGAGGACCATGTGCACATTCCATGTTCATGACAGTTCATGACAATAAGCTCTCTTCATCATCCCCCTTCAGTAAAATAAAATGCAGCTAGAGAGGAAATCTAGAGCTGCTACGTTATTGTCAGAGTAAAGTGTGAAATGTTAACATCACTTTATTTTTAGTTGAAGTTGGAATGTTCTTTTCTAGGGACAGAAAGAGTGTATAGCACTTTTTCTTAAACTACCAAAACGTTTATTGTTTAAATATATATGTTTTTGGTTTTAGCAGAGCTAAGAGTGTAAGAGTTTCAGCAAATTGCAACAGGCAGTTATCTAAAAGAAGAAGTAATGTACATCATTTACTATATCATTTGCTGAGACACTGCAATGGAGTCATCAGAAAGCAGCAGTTAAAAGTGAAAATAGCTCAGTCTATCCGCTGCACCCCATATCAGGATAATTCAAATAAACTAATAAAATATATGTTTTCAAGCTTGTCTAAATTGTCTAAATTTCAATTAAACAAAAGTAAAAAAGAAAAAGAAAGAAGCAACAACATAAAGCAACAATAAAAGCACCTAGTTGTAGGGTAGATGAAAATAAAATGCAAAGGGAAAGATGCATTTGTTATATGAAGGGAGAATACTGCCAAAAATAAACAAAGAAATGCTTTCAATGGTAGTATTCAGTTTTCCACTTTTTCCAGTATTCTAAAACATCACAGATACACCCCAGACCTACTTATATATTGTGTTGTCTGAAACTGCAATCAACTGTACACTCATGTTTTTTCAATCAAAATATTGACTGACCATATGTATTGAAGTCATGTATTAAAGCTGCTGTTGTGATAATGTTTTTGAGGCTTACCAAGCTCAACCCTTCTAAGGACATGAGGAAGGACGGTGTTGCAGTAACCAAGCAATGACTGGCACAAACCTAGATGCTATCACAATGTACGATTGTATCAGTGTGTTAGTGTGATTACTGAGTAATTCAAACTGCAAAATATACAGTATTTCTATTGCAACTACTGTTGCATCAATGCACAGTGCACTGTGTCAATGCTCTTTGGACACTAAAAAAACAACACAACTAAGTTCCGTATTTATATCTACTTCTCATGTATATACATTTTTAACATATATACTTATATTTTTTGTTTTAATCGTGTCTTTAGTTTAAACAGGTCTTGTTGTATAGTTTTAACTTGTGTCAATAGCTTGTGTGTTTGTGGATAATGCTCTGCTTCAGTATTTAACAGAACATATTGGAGTTTAGGGGTGTAGTCTCTTAGGGATGTACTCACTTTTATTGTCAGTGTTTTAGACATTAATGTCTGTATATTGAGTTATTTTGAGTGAAAAATAAATTTACACTGTTATATAAGCTGCACTGTCATACTGTTATACACAGACTACTTTTCATTGTTTCAAAGTGTTATTTTTTGTCAGTGTTGTCCCATGAAAAGATTTACTTAAATATCCACAGAAATGTGAGCAGTGTACTCACTTTTGTGAGACACTGTATGTACGTTTCCGCATTATTGCAGCATCAAACATATTATTAATATTATGCAGTATAGATGGAGAAATATGCAAATCCCTTTCTATCTTTCTTTGAGGAACAATTATCACACATGTAATACAAATTCAAGATCTGTTTCTGCTTCTTAAAGCCTGATGAAAATTGAAAATTGATCAGACAAAAGATAATTATCTTGGGTTCATACTGTCTGCAATAAACTGAAAGGTAAAGTAAATCGAAGTATCTCTTTTGTCTCTTTTGTATTTGCGTTTTCCACATTCTCCCAACTCTTTCTGGTTTGGGGTTGTATTCTATTTTTGTATTCTGTACTACTGGATACCGGTAAGTTTTTATGCAGGCAAAGAGATGATGATGACTGAAATGGAGTGGGTAAGAGAGGAGAGATGATGGTTGTAATTTCTTTCCTGAAATGGATAAGGCATGTCACATGATAAGGCAGAGAATACATAGTGTATGTGTTGATTGTTAAGCTTGTATATACCATTTTAAACTTCTTTTAAAAACTACATAATAAATAAATAAAACACTAACTAAGCAGTAACTAAAATGCTAAATGTACAAGTTAAAGATGTTATCTATCAGATCAGTTCAACACGACAAAATAATTCTTTTTTTGGAAATGATTTATATTGCTTGGGAGATTATTCTTAATTGTCACTTTTGAGTCCACCAACACCTACAACTCCCATGATTCCCATCTGAATTATGTCACGGTCAAATCTACAAAAACGAAATAATCCTGAATTGTTTGTTCTTTCTTTATGATAAGCGTATTTATCTCTGTCACTGGTTCACAGTTGCCTCTGTTGTGAATAAATGCTTGTCTAGTTCCTCACCTGTTCTTTAAAGTATTTACAAGTTTTACTGTTTGCATAATGGGCATTAGCTCTGTCTTGTTCTATCTTTCATGTATAAACTGTACTTTATCTTTGGTTTTCCTCCTTAGGTTTTTCTTTTGTTTGTTTTGTTTTGTGGTTTCTGTTGGTTCTGTTAGCTTGTACCTGTTTTCTGTCTTGGTTTTGCACATGTTGGTTTGGGTTGCTGTTGTGCTTGTATTCTTGTTAACACCATGCAATGTTACTGGTCTGGTTTGTTTATCAAACATTACAACATTTTCATGCAATTCTAGTACTTCTGCTTTGCAAAAAAATGTGCAATTGATTTAGTTGATTAAAAAACAGAGAAAGAAAATATTTTGGGTAACAAGAATATTTAAAAATATTAGTGGGTAACAATCAGTTTATCGAAGAAATCAGAAGGTGACAAAATACTTAATTACTTCCCAACTTACTTATTTACCTGAAAAAATAATTTGTTACTTTGCAACCATGCTTTGAAGACGCCTTCTTGCCAGCTGCCAGAGTGGCACTGCATCCTGGCTTGAATGTCTCCTGAGTCTGCTGTTGGAGTGACTCTACATCATGACCCTGAAGTCTTGGATACAGAGGGTTACTCCCCCTGTTACAAAGACTAGGTAAATCTGGAAAATGAACTTCAAATGTACATGGAAAACAACTTTTTATTGATTTACACTATAAACTATATGAATTCCAACAGATATAAAGTTAATGAATGTAAATAATGCTGAGGAACAATGAAAAAGGAAGGATATCATTAAAGCAATTATACAGAAGTAATCTTGGACTTTTTGATTTACTCTCTTTCTGTCTCTATCTCTGTCTTAACTAACAGTCTCTTGTCATTTACAATTTATTTTGTGGTTTCTTTTTGAGTGTTGCAACTGCTATGATATTATCACTGCAGTCAACGGGCTACAAATGATGTTGCAACTTATTGGAGGTATCTTTAACGAGAACTGAAACCCCTCATTTTAGATTAGACAGCTGGCTATGTCTATATGCCCTTAGTTTCTCACTGTGTGAAAGTGTCTGTAACTTCCTTAAATTTGCTGCAGACCCTCAGGTGAAAAAGAGCCAAGAGAATGTCCATCCCATTATAACCAGCTAAGATATCCTTTATCAACACAACCTGAGCTCTTACGAAATGTTTGTACATGACTGTCTGTGTGTGGCATATCACAAAATAAAGGATGAGCCTGGTCCATTTTCTTAGAACTCTGATGCATGAAACCACAGTGATTGTTCCAACTTTTCTCCAAGTAACTGTATTAATACCACTGCGGGCGTTAAACTTCCCTATTCTGGAAATGACACATTGTCACCACTTCCTGTTTTGTTATCTGACTGTTAAGAGCTTTGCACATTGTCTGATTATTACATACATATTTTACACACACATATTAATATAGTTGTATTTAATTGACCCATCAAGGTAACTGTAGCTAACTGAGCCAGTTTACTAATGTATATTTTTATAGACAATTTATTGACCACAATAAATTCAACAAAAGCTTCTTCAACTACATTTTACATTTTAGTTAATAAAGGTACAAGCTCCCCGAGGAGCATTTGACTTTTTTGTTTGCGGTTATTTATCTGGTATTATGTTGTTTCTGTTGATCTTTTATGTCATACATGATTGTTGTGTGTCGACCAAAAATTAAAAAAATTCTGTTCAATACATACATCCGACTTGGCAATGCGGCTCTGTCCAAACAGACTAATCGGATTTCAAGTGACGTTTTTGTGAAAGAAAAGATAAATAAAGCAAAAGGAAAGTGACCGTGCATAGTAAAGCAGTAATTTAAGAACTTAAGTGGCAGAAAAATAAGGTAACAGAGCCCACTGATATTTGGAGAGATTGTTTGTGTACCAACAATATTAGGAGGCTTGTGTCATAGCCGTGTGCTATTCCCAGTGAATTGGTCGAAAACAGATGTTCAAAGAGATGTCAGACAGGGGTCACATAAAAATTAGTGTGAGAACAGCTTGAACTAATCATTGGATTCAGTCCAAAAATCAGATTTGGGCCACTTTTACCTGCTGTGTGAGCATATCATTATTCCCTCTCCAGAGTTTAAGGTGAAGGGTGAATAAAAGTCTCCGGCAGAAGGGCTGCCCTGTATTAAAAGAGAATTACTGTCCGTTGCATCCGTTTTTGGTCTCTCTCTCTCTCTCTCCTTCTCTCTCTCTCTCTCTCTCCTTCTCTCTCTCTCTCTCTTTTTCTCTCTTTCTCTCTCTCTCAGTTTAAATAAAGTTGAATAGTGGGTGTGTCCCCCCCCACGCGCATCATTCAAGGGCTAAGCACATTGTATGTGAAAAGAACCTTTTAATTGGTAACTTTTTCATTTTATTTATTTGGTAACCTTTTAATGTCCTTTTTTCTAAAAGGTGTAACATGGTGTGAGCATGCTTAGAACACTCTGCTGTTTATGAAGAACACTGCCAATTTGTAATAGTTTTACATGACCATTTTGCAGTAAGAAAACCCAAAAAAGAAAGATTTGCGAAAAAAGGTCAGTGGGGGAACCCCTGTTTTGGACACAAAGTCAATGTAATCAACAAGCAGTGCAAAATACATGATAAAATATATGTTTTGGTACATACCGGTACACAGTTCTTTAAAACATTTACATATTATTTCATCATTATCAATTCCCCAAATCCTCATTGTTAAAGAGCTCAGTCCCTGCTGAGAGGCATAGAGTCCATCTACACAGATACTATTATACAGATAATAATACGTGTAATACGTATACAGATCAGTGTTCAGATTTACCCAATGCTTTGCTAAAATAGACACTAGTCTCTCTCTGTGCATCCACTTCTGCAAAAGAGGTCAGGATCTGGGATCACCAGGCCTTTAGAAGCAAACTAGGCGTGCAAATGATCCAGACTTCATTCTTTGCTTAGAGGGGCCTTTTTGCAACACCTGACTCATTATATAGAGGATTTATACTATGCATTTAGGCCACACCCACACCGTGGGGAAAACATGCCACTCAGTTTAAACAGAAATTAATAGCAAATAAAAAGTCAAAACCAGCCTATCCTGATACTCTTTTGCCTAAAGAAAGGAAATTATATATACAAACAATTGATAGGAACTCTGTTCCAAGTGGAAAGGTTACACTAGAAAACAAGGGGTAGGGGCACAAAACAGAAATGGGGTTGACGCTTAGTCTGCAGATGCACACAGATCAGATTCAGTCCAAGCTTTTTTGAATCTGTTGACCCAATAAACAGATGGACTACAACAGCAAAGTGAGTTTTTACCTTTGCCAACACAGGCTCACTAAAACTGAACAATTTAAAACTTGAAGCCTGGTTCACTAAATCTTGATTTATGTGTTAACTGACACATAGTCGATTTTGAGCAAGCTAGCCCTAGCCTTTAGCCTAGTATGTAGCCCCCTTCTTTTGCCACCATTCTGCCTTGGCCGCTCTGTGTGCTGACGGCATCTGGTTGTTATTTTGCTGTTTTAAACAAAACAGACTTAATTGGACATCAACATTTCTACCACAATAATTAAAGAGCAATGTTAAAAATATTTCAGATTTACATTTTATGAGTAATAGTATTACCTGGCTGCATAACAGAACAATATATTCAGTGGAAATGGACTGTGCATCAGTTGACAAACAGTGTTTTGTGCACTAGATACTTTTCAAAGGAAGCCATGTCTAGTTATAATTTTAGCAGATGGTTAGCCACATATTTCATGTGCAGTCCTGCCAAAAAGTAACACAATCTCACATCCCACAGGCAAAATTATTGTTTATGAGTGTTTTACCTCAGAGCTGAATTTATAAAAGTGTACTTGTGCTACCAGTGCCAGTAAAATGAGATCAGAGCAATAAAGAAAACAGAAAGAAAACAAATATTTTCAACTCACCATACTTAATAAGAAGAACAACTTCCCACTATAATCAATCTTGTATATGAGGATTTAGGAAAACCCCAAGTTGGAATCTGTCATAAAACCATAAAATGCTGGAGCCTTTTTCCATGAGTCCAAATAAGATATATGCATGTTTCAAGCAAGGTAATATGAACAATCAAGCATTGTTGCACACTATTGCACAATAAGTTAAAAAGAGAGTTAACATTTGTTTGAAGGAAAGTTGAGGAAATGGTTAAGGTTTAGACATTGATACATCCGACTTTTATCTTTGTTAGGGAATACTGTCCCCCGTCATAAGCATTTAGCCCCATGTGCTCCCACATATCTTACATATAGGGCCTATGATATAAGTAAGCTGAGGGAGAAAAATGAAAAAAAAGGAGAGATGTTGTGTTCCATATGAATTAATGTGTGTGTACCACTACACCCAGTGAGAGGATTTGAGAGCCCTTTATCACCTTCCTGAACTGTTGAAGAAAAATAATGCCCCCTCTGTTATTCTCATCATGGCCATGGTGAGCGAGTCTAAAGGGATATCCTGTTGGAGAGTCCAATGCATTTATCGTCCTCGCGGTGGTTTGGGGTGACTCAAGATTTACAAAATGTTCCACTGGCTTCCACTTACTGCTTTACAATATTGAAAATATAGAGTAATGGGCCTTAGATCCTCTGTTATTTCAGAAAACATGAAGCTCTGAAAAGAGTGCCAACTGGTAAAACAGTGGGCCAAGGCTTGGAGCTACACCACAAGGGTGTTTTCATCACCCCTGGCAACTCAAATTTAAATTTTCACTGATGTGTAGACAACTTAAGACAACTGAACTCAACTGAAGTGGGATATTCCAGGTCAGTTACACCATTACTAACTGTCATTATGATAACATATAATCGTTTGCACATATTGCTCTCCAAAGACATTATTCACGACCACTAGATTTTTTTTGCCAGCTTCTGCCAGACTGCCAGGACTAGCCTATAAGCCCTAGTAGTATTTTTTTCCAGTCAACAGATATCATTAATAAATATGATCTAATGAAAATCAAGAGTAATATCATTAAGGATTTTATGCTTTGATATTTATGCTGAAAATCAAAATCACTGTAATGAGTTTAACTGTAACACATTAAATCATTGTTCAGAGTCAGGCCCTATAATCTATACTAAATTGTCTGAGAATATCTATTAAGTGTTTTTCTTATATCACCATCGTATGCCACAGTCCTGGATTTGTTCACAGCATGAAATTGAAACAAATTAATGTTTAAAATAGCTTCCAAAAATCTGAGTCAATGTGTTTGCCATGGTACAAAGTACACATAAGATCTATGGAGAATGTCTTGCATCAGCATGGAAGTTAGTGTTTGGGTTTATGTGGGCAAACACAGGCAACATTTTCTCTGGAATTAAGCATGCCTGTGGTAGTGACTTTGCCTTGCATATGAAAGCAATGACATTGCAATAGAAAATCAAAGGAAGTGATGGTGAGGGCCACCCAGAAGTTCCATAGGCCAGCAGAAGAATTAGTCTTCGTTCTGCAACTCACAATTAATTTTGCAATTAGTTTTGCATCATCCTTAATTCATTAAAAATGTATATCTTAGTTTAGTTTCAAATAAAAAAAAACATTTGATGAGGTTAGTTATCTTATATTTGTATTTTTTGCTGAAGTAATAAGAACTAAACATTTGATTGCAAGTAAACAATTGAATATACTTCTATTGGTCAGGATCAGGCATTCACTGCAGTATTTTGTGATGTACAAATACACTACACTAACAAATCCACCAACATACAGTTATATGAGCAATAATAGTGTGATTTTACTCTCAGCAAATTCCTCTGTGGATGAGCACCACATCTCTAAATAGATGCTGGTGAGGCAACATCAAATAACACTCCATGCCACAAAATGAATAATCCTTTACACCACCAACTTAAATGTGGTCACAGTGTTTTCTCCTCTCTCTGCGTAACCATTCTCTAAATATAGATGTTTTTCCAGGCCCTTCAGTAGATTTAGAGAAAACCAGGTGAACCATGTTGCTTAAAACAGAAGAGCTAGCAACTCTTTTTTGGGCAGGAATATTTTAACAAAGCTAAAATAAGATTTTTCTAACTATTGCATGACCTTAAGATACTTGTGTTTAGATCAACATACATCTAAATGTTATTGTTGCTAAAACATGATTGAAATGTAAGATCAGGAGATTTATAATATATGGAAAAACAGACTATGTGGCATTACATTTCTACTTAGTAAAATCTATAGTGTAAATCACAGTGTAAACATTCTTTGACTCCCTGGGTGTTATCCTAACAACTCTCAGTGTTACAATTTACATAAAGTTGGAATTATTTGCCAGAGTTAACAAATTTCAACTCCTTCCAGTGTATTCTGTCTCACAAGCTCCGCCTCCAAATTTTACTACACTCAAAGTTCGTCAGCTGCCATTTTCTACGTGATTCAGTGATAGCATCGGGTGTATATTTTTCCCTCAAAGTCTCCAATTTAATAAGTAGTGACATTAAATATATTTTGTATTTTTTACAGTGTATTAAATTAGTTTTTTTTAATCTAAATATTGTTTAAATGAATTTTCATTAATACTGTGGAATCCTTTTTTTGGCTCCATTAGTTAGCTTAGTTAGTTAGCTAGCTAGCTAACCTAATTAACGCTAGCTGACGTGAAACTGGAAAATTCTCACATTAAACTGGGTAGCTAAGCTAGCTGAGGAGAAGAATGAATTCCCTTAAAAAACTAGACTTGCTCAGCTAGCTGACATGAAATAGACTTCTTAAAAGAAGCAGTTAACCTAGCTGGTTAGCTAGCTGAACAGAGGCGGAAGACTTCTTGAAAGTTAAACAAAAAGCATAGCATTAGCTAGCTTTAACTAAATGAGGAACCTCTTGCCAGAAAAGGTTGGTTAGCCAACCTAACTAGCTAGCTAGCCTTAGCTTACTTGAAACTGGCAACTTATAGCAAGAAACAACCTAAATTTAACTAGCTAGCTAGGTGAAATTGAAAGTTCTTTCAGGAAACCAACGCTTGCTATCTAGCTAAATGGTATGGTCGTTAAATTCTGGTGTTTGAAGTCCCAGCATGTAGGCTATCTAGATAAGTTCAGGTGCTACCATTTAAGGTGGATTTTTTTCTGGTCCACCTTAAACTACGCAATAGGTAAGTTTTGCGCTGCCTTTGAAATTACTCCTGTTGAACCCTACTGCAACTTGATTCATATCTATAAATGTGTTTAAATGTGATGCATTTAAAAAAAAAAACCAAGAACCTTAACATTAAAAAAGGATATGTTTTTGTCTTTATTTTATTTCATTTTCACTATTCAATGTCATTAATACTAAGTTTAACACTTTAAAACTGTAATATTTACATTTTGTTGTTTGGGGCCATATATACTCCAAACAGTGTAAAATGAACTCTTTAGGTGTTGCTATAACACTAATGAACAACACAAGCATGAGTAAGTAGTCCACTGCACAGTGTCATATTAACACTAAACATTCATGTTGATCCAGCACTGCTAATTTCACTGTGAATATTTCAAGCTTAAAATTCAGCTTATGTCTTAATAAATGCTTTAATTAATGTATGTGTTTTTCAGAAAATAGTGGGAAATAGAGGACTTTATTACTCAAACTCTGTGATATATTGTATTTAGCAATACATAAAATGGTGATCCTAGTAAAACAGATTTTCACTCCTGTAACCACCGTCCTACTCACTGCAGCAGTGTTTCAGACTGAAATGCTTAAGCAAACAAAGCCAAGTAAAGCCCCGTGCAATCCTTGAGATGAGCAGCAGATGGTCTCTGGAATTTCTAAACAAAGAGATATACATCTATTATATCAAACCATTTTACATTTTATTTGGGCCTCTGGTGTCTCTCATCGTTCTTGTAACATGACAGTAATTATAGCCATCAAGGTGTTCCCTTGGAAACATCAGCCAAGAACTTTGCAGAACTGCTTAATCTCAGAGCGCCTTGCTGACATCATCTTGCAGTTTATTTTAGAAGTGGCTGAAGTATGTAATGGCTATAATTGCAGACGACCCAGATTTATAACTGTCAGACTGGTTAACACATATATCAACTTAACTGTTGCTCAGAGAATAATCCTGTAAACAAAATAAAGTATTGGCTTGAGTGGGGCATGCACGACATCAAATATCTGTGAAGTTATAAATGGAAAGTTTGTAAGTCACGACAAATGCAGTTGTGTGGACTGAAGCGTTGTCTTTGATAAGGGTTGAGATACAGCGAGACGTGAAAGGCGTTACAAAGGTTAAACTATTTTTTTATATATAAAATATTACTAATCCACAAATCCATACTTCACCCACCAAATGTACATACATGTTCTTGGTGAATTACACCCTTTAGCAAAGCACTGATGAGGCATTCATTGCCAAAGCAACTGCATTCAGAACTTGTAAACTGAGCATTAATAGTGTCTGGCATGTGACACCACAAGTTGGTGTTGAAATGTATCAACCCAAAAGGTCCTACAGGGGAATGCGATCATTCTTTACCCTGCAATTGTAAAGCAGTAATTACTGGAATATATAGTAGTTAACTTGCCTTTAAATGAGGTGACAAATCTATTTTTCTGTGTAAAATTCACATGATTGATTTGCTGCAGCCATTACTGAGGTGTTACTGTATCAGGCAAGCCAGATTAATGTCCATGATATCATCATTTTCCGCAGTATAAACGTGCCCAGGATAATTTAACAATTACCTTGGTAAATATTAATTCAAAGGGAAACACAGCTACTAAATCATATGCATTAAACCTTTAAAATACTCAAATAAAGCCAGATGGAAAAGAGAAGCCCCTGGAGAAAGAAATGTGTATAACATCAACAAGTCAGGCTGTAATGCATAGTAAAAAAAGTGACCCTTTGCCTCTTAGCCCAGCCCTCGGTCATTCATCAAGGGCCTCAGCCTCCCCTAAAAGCCCTGTTTATAGCCGCCCAGCATACTCATGGTAAAATATGTTCTGCTGGATAGACAGAAAGTGTCAATGAGGTGGTATTTCTCAGGCCCCTCGTCAGTCCGTTATTGTATAATGTGGAGTCGGAGAGAAGGAGAAGACAGAGAGGAAGAGTGCAGCTCTAAAGGATGATTTACTTGACCTCAGCTGTGCTGGAAGGCGAGAGCCTCATTAATTCTTAACTCATTGTGTTTGGACATAAACTGGTTAAAAATCGGAATGTGTGGAAGACTTCCAGACATATACAAAGAATTATGAACCACACCCCCGCCCCCGCACCCTCTTTGTTTCCTCTCCTCCCCTTCGCCAACCATTGCCTTATTCCAAATAAAAAACCTCTTCCAAATAACTTAGCGTAAATCAAGCAGGCTTTTTTGTTGGAGGTCTCAAATCCCAATCAGAGGGAGGGAGCAGCCATGGAACGCTCTTGCACTTATTAGTCTGTAAATATAGTGTTATTTTAAGTGATTACCAACTGAGAATGATTTTTCACTCCCATCCATTCTTGAGGTGGGACCTGTCATTTGTCTCAGGGCTTGAAAAAAGGGCAACTTCGAAGAGCACTTCAGCAGAGTATGAGCCCGATAAATTACGTTAATGCACACATTTTAAATGGCTCATATTTCTCTTGGCCTGTTATCAAGACTACTCTGCCGAGAATGTAAACTACCTTTCTTACCCCCCTCCCATGCACAATATTTAATGTTATCTTCATTTGAAACATGTCTGTTTATGTATTAGCAAATCGAGCCAAATTGTTCAGACTTTTTTGAAGGCTTTTTTCAGCTTCATCGAGGGCCTTTTTTTTCTGGATGAACATTTGTCTGGCTCAGATGTCTGCTCCCATTCATTTCAGACAATACATCAGGAGTCATAATGATAGCTGAATATAATGGAATAAGAAAGAGGTAAAATATGGTTATAAGCCCAAAATATTAGGGCAAATCAGAGATAAAAAACAAAAATATAGTGAAAGTACTTGATGCTGTAGGGTTTTAAAAGATGAATCATAAAGATAAAGGACTACATTTATCCCCTGAGGAAAGATTCAGCACTGTAAAAGTCAAATTTGGCCACTCAGAGTTTGGATATATTTGGTATTAGTTGCGTACTATCAACAGCAGTCCATCTCTTTTAAGACCCAAATAAGTCACTAGCTGAAGAACTATATAAGAGAACTATAATAGCAATACTGTCAGTCGTGTCTTTACCCCCAGCAGTCCACTTATCTGTGTGTGTAATCTGTCTTTAACAGGAAATAATGTTAGAATATAATATATGAGTCTAATGTATGTATATAATCATTTTAACTTTGTAAAGTTAAAAGTTAAGCTTTGAGTTAGTTCATCAGAAAAAAACAAGTATGTTTTAATGGTGGTTGAATGTGAGACACAGGGATGTTTTGTCTACACTCGTGTTTGTTTTTGTTGCTTTGATATATGAAATGTCTTCTGTGTTAAACAGAAAAAATCTACTCAAACTTGTTTTAGAACTCAACCAGACTATAGTATGCCTGTTGTAAAGAGCATTATCATTGCACCATTATTACTGTCCATTGTCAGGTGTAATGCATTACATAGAAAGTAAATGTAATTTAGGAAAAAAGGAATAAAATAATATATATTATTAACAGTAACATTTTCTATAAATAATAGTACTCAGTACTCTGAATTAATTATAAATTGATACAAGGTGAGGCATTATTAAACATTACTAAATTCAAATGCTTAAAACTTTATAAATTATAATAAATTGAGACATTAATTAATTGATATTGGTAATGATTAATAATGTCTTAACTAATATCAATTCATCATGAGTTGAGACATTCTATAGTAAGTACTGTTAATTAACGTACCCTTATTGTAAAGTGTTACCAAATATTTTTAACATTATAATATTTTGAAAATCAGACATACAGTCAGAAATTGATTTAACTGAATTACTTTTATTTTGCTCACATAATTAAACACCAGAATCAAAGTATACAGATGTCTAATTTAAAACAGAAAAAAATGTGCAACTACAGGACAGTAACTCTCACATTACCTAATAAGCACTGTAACAAAACTGTACTACAGCAGACACTGAGGTCACTTACTCAATGAAACGTTCAGAAACCAGTAAGCAAATTAGCAAATAAACTATTAGTTCATTACCTGTAGGAGCAAACTACAACTTTCCTGCTACAACAGCAGGCAGTGTAACATATCACTATGTAATCTGCCTTGTTGTGACTGAGCATTAAAGTCCATGTGCCCTGATGAGAACCAGATGCTTGTGTGCTTTGGGTGAAATGATCAATCACACCAGCACCTTTTCAAGGCTTTGATTGTTACAAATACTTTGTTATGAAAGAGTGCATGAAAACTAGCTGCTGCTGTACCGGAGTGTGTCAGGAGTGAGATAAACTAATTGGATTGGGGACAAATGGGAGTGGTGTTTGTGTTTGTTTGCATGTGAGAGGGGTCAAAGGCGGTTCAGGGAAGGCGAGTGAGCGCTCTCTGCAGACATGCTCAGCTCCTCTGCGTCTGCGACCTCTGCAGATGGGGGAATTCCACCCAAATATTTCCCCTGTCCAAATAAATAACCTGAAGTGGCACTCGAGGCAATGCAGCGCTCAGCCATTTCCTCTCTGTGTTTCCTGCAGTCAGAGCAAATTGCTTTATATTTCAATCAAGCAGCCTTCAGCAGGGAAGAGTTAAAGGTGAGGCGAGGAGGGAGAGACTGAAAAAAAAGACAGATTTCATCATCGGAGTGCCGGAGGTTGTGACCTTGAGGTTGTAATGATTAGCTGATGGATGCTGTGCATCTGAGCTCAAACATATGTCAGAAGACAGAGACAAAGAGAGATAAAGGTGGATAGAAGGTGTGGAGGAGGAGTGGACAGTGGGAGTGAAAGAAAAATAAAAGGAGACGTATATATTTACATGTGTTAGTGTGAGAAAGTGCACCATGGACTCATTGGAGAAGTTCTTACAAGAGCGCTTACATGAACCTCACAACGACAATGCCATTGTATTTCAGTCTGACTTAACTTTTGGTTTGGTGTTGTAAAGTTGTCATCATATGTGTGGTATTACAGAAAATGGCACAAACGGTCACAAAACTAAGCATGAAACCAAGAATCTAGCACACGTGAGACAGACTAACTGTCAGAAAAAAGCTCTATTTAAACAGATTGAAACAGCTCACCAGAGCCACGCTTCGTAAAGTTTTATAGCCATCTATACACACATGATGAGTGCAGCTGTGCACAAAGATTTCTAAACATATCCAGCAACACATGAACCTACACACATGGCAGTCAGACACTGAATTTATGTTTGTAAACACCTTAAAGCACAATAGTAATAATATACAACAAGACACTAGCTACGCTACACAGTTAATCCATTCACAGAATAGTGCTTTTTTATTCACTCCTAAATTAACCTCTTTTGCTTGGTGTGCATTTTTTATTTGTACGAGCTATTTAAAAACTAAACTTTATCTTTGTACAGGAAGTTGCTGTTGGACAAAAAACAATGTCCTCATATGGGCACAGTATTATTTTATCATTCAAAATTGATTCTTGCTATTTGGGATTAGAAGGACCCAATTAGTCCAGTATTTCTACAGTAAGTAAATCTAACTGGTTTCAAACTTAAAATTCAATGTGAAATTTTACCTGCTCCATGTTTCTGGCTGGTTTGGGTGGTAGACACATTCAACTGGGATTCCCGCAATCTTGTTTTCAGTGTAACTCGATGGTACAGGAAGTTTCTCCATATGAGGCCAACATTTAAAAAACATTTAAAAACATTTTTTAAAATGAAGTATCATGGTGCAGAGAAGCAGAAATGCAATGTCCCCATATGAGGATGCAGGGTCTCAAGAGATTAGGTATGGAAGAACCTTTTGTGATTTCCCAAATAACCTTTTCTCTGATTGTTACTTTGCAAAAAAAAGGTTTATTATTATCTTAAAATGTAAAGGATAACATCGATAAATCCTTTTTTAAATAAAAACCACTTGTTCAAACCAGTCAACATTTGTATAGTGAGAATAGTTGTGTAATAGGGTGAAAGATGTAGATGTCTATTTAAACTGTGGAAGTCTAAAAGCACAAACAAGTGTGTGCTTTCAGTTGATGCTAATGACTAACAGCACGACCTAATCCTGGACTGGCTCATGCCTCAATCTCTCAAATGAGGAATTTGCAAGGAGATGTGAAACCAAAGTACTTTCTAAAAATCACTCACCTTCTTTTCCTCTGCATGTGGACAGCAGTTTCTGTGGTAACGGACGACCCAATGTGGCCTGTTAACCCTCTGTTTTTGAGAACAATTGGATAAAAACAGTGAATATGTTGATCTAACAATCAATTATTAATCAATTATAAACAATCAAGTATCTTTATTTAATTAGAATCATAATTAAGCATAATTATGCATTAAGCATAATATCAGCATAATTACTTTTATGATATGTGGTCAACTGTAGTAGCCTGTACTTTCTTAGATATATGTAACATTAACCATAAGACATACTAAGTTACTGGCTTGTTTGACGTTACTTTCTGTCTAGAAAGCTTTTGCACACACACACACACACACACTACATCCAATGTTCAGATAATGAACTCACTTTCACTGAACTGGCAGGCAATAATAGCCTTTTTGTTATGATGAGGCTGGAGGGTGGTCTCAACACTTAGAAGCCATTATCATGGTCTTTAAACACAGGTCATTGTAAACAAATCATTATCAGATGCACTATGTTCCTCTATTCTTTAATTTAAACATAAGTGATGTAGTCCAAACTATTTATCAAAAAGGCTCTAGTGATTCTTACATAAGCACTAAAGTCCTTTGTAAATTCTTGCACTCGAAAAATCAAACAACTAAATGTTTAAACGAATAAACTTCAGATGGTATGTGATTCTATTGCTATGAATAGCAAGTGCCTGCTTCTCTAATTTTCTACTTCTGGAATGACTTTTTTATCTGGATGAAGCTTTTTGTTAACCCTCACCACCCCTTCCCCAAGTGAATCTCCTGTATGTCATGATAAACTGAAAATGAGGAAGCGAGAAAACCTCAAATGTTGCAAAATGGACACTGCAGGGGTATGGTTACCACTGTGACAACACACTGATTCAATAGTTCTATAATAAGTGAAGAAACAATTCTTGATAAATAAAGCGTCCGGTGTTACTCTGTTGATGGGAGCTTATCAATAAAAAGGATTTTAATTTTCCTGCTGCAAAACTGATCTTATTTAATTCATTTTATAAAAATGGATTTATTACTTTTTTATTGGAAGAAGTTACAGGAACATGCTGGAAGCTGTGTATGTGAGTGTATGTTTAAAATTAAATCAAAAACATTGAGATTACTTTAGTTAACACATCGAGTCTTGATGAAGATTTACATATTTACTGATGTAAATTTTGTAATTAGTTGAGAACAAAATGATAATAGTCAACAGAAACCAAATCTGTCAACTCTTTGGGACTCATCACAGATTCCAGTTTCCGTTAATTTAATTACAGCAATTTGTAATGTTTCTCAGTAGTGTGTATGTTCCCCACACACTGCCAGCAACTTCTGGGCATGCTCCTGATGAAATAGGTAAAGGGATCTCCCACCAGACCTGGATCACGGCATCAGTGAGCTTCTGGACAGTCTGTGGCGTGACTTGTCGGCATCGTATGCACAGATACATAAAGTCCCATAGGTTCTCAGTTGGATTTAGATCTGGGGAACGTGAGGACCAATCAGTGGCATCAGTGACTTTATCTTCCAGAAACTGCCTACACACACTGACCACATGAGGCCGGGTATTGTCCTACATCAAGAGAAACCGAGGCCCCACTGCACCAGTTTAAGGTCTTACAGCGGCTCTGAGGATTCCATTCTAGTAGCTTACTGTATTCAGGGCATTGTTAGCCAACACATAGAGGTTTGTGCAACACTCAAATAAAACACTTCCCCAATAGCACACAAATACTGTATAACACAACAGCTACAGTGGTAGGAAAAAGTTTGGGCACCCCAGATAATTTTCATAATTTTTATAATTATAAATCATTGGTTGTTTGGGTCAGCAATTTCAGCTAAATATATCATATAGAAGATGAACACGGTGATATGTATTAGGATTTACAGAAAGTGTGCAATAATTCTTAAAACCAAATTAAACAGGTTCTTTCATTTGGGCACCCTTGTTGTTTTATTGATCTGAATACCTTCAGCACTAATTACTGGAATGCAAAATTTGTTTGGTTTGACCCTTGACCTAAATTCACACAGGTTAATGCAGTTAAACTCTCACATGATCTGAAAATAAAGATTGTTCAACATCATGGTTTAGGGGAAGAATACAAAAAGCTATCTCAGAGATTTCAGCTGTCAGTGGGAAAATTGAAGACCACAGTTACAGTTCTAGTTAAGACCCAAAGTAGCAGGACAAAAAAAATCTCAGATAATCAGAGGAGAAGTATGGTGAGAACATTCACAGGCTGTAGTGGGAATCAGGCTGTATGGGAGAGTAATGCAGAAGAAGCCTTTTTTGAGCACACGTCACAAACAGAGTTGCTTGAGGTATGCTAAAGCACATTTGAAGGAGCCAGCTTCATTTTGAATTAAGGTTTGGTGGACTGATGAAACTAACACTGAGTTATCAGGAGGGTGTTATACATGGAGGAAAAACAACACAGCATAACCACAGTAAATTTGGTGGTGGTTCATCATGTTGTGTAATCAGGTACTGGGAAAATTGTTAAAATTGAGGATTTAATGGATTCCAGTCAAAATCAGCAGATTCTTGAGAACAATGTTCAAGAATCAGGGGCTGGATACTTCAACAAGACAAAGACCCTAAACACTGCTCAAAATCTACTAAAGCATTCATGCAGAGGAACAAGTACAACATTCTGGAATGATCATCTCAGTCCCCAGACCTGAATATTATTAATCAATCTATGTTGTGTTTTAAAGCAGGCTCTTCATGCTCAGAAACCATCAAACCTGACTGAACTGGAGATGTTTAGTAAAGAAGAATGATCCAAAATACCTTCAACCAGAAGCCAGACTCTCATTGGAAGCTATAGGAAGCTTTTAAAGGCTGTTATTTCACTTCTCAAATATCACTCTGTTTTTATGCTATATGATATATTTAATTGAAATTGCTGATCCGAACAACCAATATAAAGGAAAATCATGACAATTATCAGGAGGCCCCAAACCTTTTCATACCAGTGTATGTCTATTTAACACGAACAAAACACTCTGTGCACTTCCCCCCTGAGCCTCAGTGTCTGACCCAGACTTACAGCCCACTGTGGCTCATGAGAGCAGTGCATCTACCTTGTGAAATTCTTTTTCAGGCTGCCCTGATCCTGATCTGCAACAATAATTTTGTCTTTAGGGCTTCTTAAATCTAGTGCTGGTCATTACTATGCCGGGCAGGAGTGGTCTAATAGTTAGAGATGTGGGCTTTGGATCAGAAGGTTGCTGGTTTAATCTTGACAACCAGCATCTGTAAATAAGGTGCACTTGTGTGAGGCACCTAACCCCCAACTGAGCTGGTTTGCTGCCCTACTAAATATGTGGGGATAAAATTATAAAAACCTTATGATACTTATTCAATGAGGTTCTAAACTGACTTGACAAAAGTGGGTGTCAGATGTTTGTAAGATTCCATATCTAAAGTGTAGGAATTGAACATTCTTCGATACACAATCCAAGGTTATATTAGGAATGAAAATATAGTGTTGTTGTGATAGAATTCAAGAGCAAGATATATATGTATGACACAATTGCTGATAGATACTACATAGCATCTAACTGATGAACCAATTTCTGAAATATACACTGACATGGCACAGGTCATGGGATGTGATACTGTGGTGACATGTCCAGGATTGCTTTTTGCTAACAGTGTAGAGCACATTATTTCAACATTAGAAGGCATAGTTAAAAAAAGTTCTTAATATTCTAAATGTCACATAATTAACATATAGTACATCAAAACATTTTGATTAAAGTTTTTTTTTGGTAAAAGAAATTGTATTTATATAATTTGGTTCAAATTTGATTTATGTGGAAATTATGTACAAGTTTTAATTAAGTAAATGATTCATATTGCTTCCTGTTCTCTTTTAGTAATAGGCAAATTAAACATGTGAATGTAAAATCATTAGGCATCAGGCTAAGAGTTAAAACCACTCTTAAGGTGACTACGGTCGTGGCTGGGTCATGGCTAGGCTGCAGGAACACTTTAGTCAACTTGAAGGGAGCCATAAATCCAAAAGCCATAGGCAGTTCAGTTTTAGAAAGAGAGCTGAATGACATTTTTCTTCCACCTTTGATGACAGTAATTTTGTTCCCAATCTTTGTTTTTGCATCACAGCGGGCTGTCCAAACGCGGTTATAATCATTGGTGTAAAACTCCGCAAATACATTTGCTGTGGAGCCAGAAAGGACATATGATGAATCTCTTGAGGTGGAGCACTAAGCACTAATTAATAACAAACTACAAGCACTACTTGCAAATGATGACATGCCACAAAGCTGGCAGGAAAACCACTGCCCTTTTTTCCAAGCATCCAGGATCTCAAATATGGGCCGTTTATTGCCACATAAAAATAAGAGTAGAAGGCCTTGGGAGCCTTTAGATTAGTACCAATAACAAACGATGATTAGACTTAAGTGTGCACACAAGGCATTACTTTAAATTGGGGTGGGCGATGAAAGGATTCTTCAGTAGTCAGCATCCAGGTGGTAAAGTCTCAGAGGGTTCCCCCAGTCAGAAAGCGGTCCAAGGACAACCAGGCTCCGTCCAAAGACTGGGGCCACTGCACAAGGAGGGTGGGGGCCCACAATCCAGTTTTCACAGGGAGCTGATGCCCCTTTCACTGTGGTCTACTGGGCGGTAGAGCAGTAGGTAACTGGAGCCAAGGTGGAGTGAGAAAGGAAGGGAGGAAACTCGAAGCAAAACCATGAAAAATGTTGAGTATGAAAATGTCTCCCTTGGTTTATGGCTACACAGACAGGCGTCCAAGAGAAACACATCTTTAAATTTAACTTTAAATGCCTCTTAGCCACTTTTTTTTTTTCATTTTCCTCGCACTCTCAACTGGCTGGCAAGGACTTGGTTTTCGGAATGCAAAGCCAAGTTGCTTGGAAACTGCGACCATGTTAGAAAAGCACTCAATAACGTGTCTTTTGCAGAATGTGGCGACAGCTCCTGTGTGTGCAGCTCAGTTTTCAGCTAAGGTGAACATGTGCAGATCAGACTAGAGCTTATAAGCAGTTCCAGACTATTATAGCTATGCTCTCTTTGTAGCTCTGCCTAATGTTAAGAACAATATAGTTTATACAAAAGGATTTAATGAGTAAAACTGTGAAAAATGAGAGGATGCATCGATAATGGTATTTTTTTTTACGGAGCATATGTGCCTACTGTTGCAGATCATTTTATACAGTATAAAAACTGTGTTTGTAAAATGTATGGTGACAAACACTGTTACAGGATGTACTGTGGCTATTTAGTTTTTAAAGACAAATTAAATGTTCTAAAAAAACCAAACATTTATTTTGTGCTGGATTATTTTCTGTTTCTTTTTTCTATTCTGATTTGGATTCAAAAATCACATCATGAAGAAGCTGCACAGTTACCTTTTTAGAAATTACAGATTTTTTTTAACTTTCCTCAATTTCAGTGTTCAGAATTAAGAAGTTGCTAAATAATATGCCCTCATATTAATAACAGTAATTCACCAGTCAAGCAAATAATCAAACAATGAAAAGATAATTCTCTTAAAATATGTTGTTAAGGTTATAAATTAATGTTGGCAGGTTGTTTAAACAAAGCAAAATTATTCTTGGGTGTAAGCCGATTTTTTCAAGAGGGTCTTGTTTATGTGACAAAAAAAAGCTTTATCCTGTATAACAAGCTAATATAGTGTTTCTTCAGTTTTTACAAAATTATATAAAACACATCATTTAGAAATAAACTGCAAATATATACAGTTTTCAGAGTCTATGTTCCTATTTAAACCTCCTCTCATGAATTTTCCACACACATATAACATCCAGCCTGTAACTGTGCAAACACGCTGACCATAAAGCTACTATGAACTGTGTGTCAGTTCATGTGAAGGGCTCGGTTAATGTCACTGACCATATGGTTTTTATACTAACACTGTTTATACTGCTGTTAGATATCCAGTGTTACAAAACACAGATTAATCACTTTATGTGCATATTATTTTTTTTTTCTCATTATTGTTATTCTGTATTTTAAAATATTATTTAAAATACATTACTCATACTCTACACATTACAATACAAGCATACAGTTCTTCTCTGTACATTTTGAATATCTGAATATAATTATTTGATTTACGTGTGTGTGTGTGTGGGGGGGTGTATTTAATGTAAAGATATAGACAATGTGCCACACATTTATGCCCTAATCTAGAATCAAATCACAACAGCCCAATACTTACACTTAGACTATAAGGC
Organism: Astyanax mexicanus; assembly: GCF_023375975.1. NCBI lineage: Eukaryota > Metazoa > Chordata > Actinopteri > Characiformes > Acestrorhamphidae > Astyanax > Astyanax mexicanus. The sequence goes on from NC_064408.1 coordinate 54,477,925, forward strand.
TACTTGTCATTACAGTGCAACAGTTACATACAATTTTGCCAAACCTACAAACCCATTAGTCACCTGGTGTAAATTAACATAACCTATCAGGATGATCTAAACCCAAAACATGAGAATATCAAAACATGCCTTCACACATATGTTTAGGTTAGAATAACATAACAAAAACAATACAATAGGACAGGAAATATAAGCTAATTAATAAAAAAACAGCAAAACTAAAGAGACTGCTCAAGATTGTGCAAGCGACTAACTTTCCTAATATGTTTCGCAAATTATTGTAAAATCCAACATTTAAACCTCTTTAAAAAGCAGCTTGACCTGTTTCTCCCAGAATGCAGCATTTTAACTTCTGAGTACTCTTTTTATAACATATTATCAGTTCTTTACAGTGTCCTAATAGACATGTAAATGCAATTAACCCGTTTAAAATGTGATAATACTTACTTATAATACAATATAGTAGGATTAAATCACTGGCAGCTTGGGTACATATTAAAGTGAATAATTGTTGCCCAGTATCTAAACTGTTTAAGCTTGATTCATTACTAGAGACTTTTGTATTTGTAACATCTAGACAAAGATCTTTGATTTAGTCTCTGTTAGTTTATCATGCATTCCCCCAGCTAATGTCTCAAAGCAGCAGCCTCTAAGTCAGGCTAATCCATGAGGTAATGTGTTTTGAAGCAAAACACAGAGTGCAGTCATTTATTTGAAGCAGCTACTTCTTCAAATATGTTTAAGTTGGGAGGGGAAATCTGTTAAGCCGTTCAGCTCCTGCATTGTCCTGCTTGGGTCACAGGGCCACATGAAAAGCTCTTTTAATGGTGTAGAATGACATTAAATACACACCCAGATGGAGTTTCTGCTGTACTGGTCATAAAAAAAATCTTAAGGCACTTCACAAATCAAAATCTGCAGCACTATGTTAAGCGTTTGGACTATTATTGTTATTTTATGTTTTCACATACAACCATAATTCACATCTTTGCAAGGGATAATTTGAGATTCACACTCATGCATGCTGACCTGTGCAGTTTCTGTGAATTATAGTTATAGAGGCAGGCAATAGGACCACTCAAAAGTGGATAATGTGGCTTTCTGAGGGAGTTTACCATAGAAAACAGTTTCTTCTGCTTGCGATTTTAGAGAAAAACTGATCCTCACCTAATCATAACTATGAACAACAAATTGTTATTGTTGTTGTGATTATGCACCTATTACCTATTGCATTCAGTCAGAGAAATGCATTTGCACAGTATTTTATGTGTTATAAAAGGCACTCCTAGATGAAATGGAAAGGGCCGGGGGATAGGGAAAAGGTGGGGGCTGAGAGAGTTGAGGTAAACGCTAAAGTGGAATTCAATATGTGGTCTTAAGCGGAAAAACTGGCAATCTCAAGAGGTCATCCTTCTTTCCGGAGGAGAAGAAAGTAGACCCCATGGTAGAGAGTGCTTCTGGTGGTCTTTGGTGAAGTCATTCACAAAAAAGTAATTCCCTGGCAGAGCTCTCTTTTATAGAGATGTTCCCCATCGTTCTCTCTCTCTTTCTCTCTCCCTCTGTTATTCCTAAGACACTCATAGCTATTTAGTGAGGTGGATGGAAAAGCACTCATACCTGGCCCAAATGAGCACAACTTTATTACTTTGTTTTACACAGCCGATTAGCCTGCTTCTCTCTCCCTTTTTGTGGAAACACTGTGTATTTGATATCATAGGTTTAAAGCAGCCAACTGAGATTTCTTTGCACATGGTCAGCGGCAGAAAGTCAAAACAGTTGAACTTGAAAAAAGCATTACATGAATTATGATAAAAGCAGTCCAAAAGTTATACTGCGATGGGTTCCTTACAGTAAGCATAGGGCTTAATCTTAAATAATAAAGTGAACAGGCTGCAATCTGGAGGAGGTTCACTGAACAGGGGCCTCATTGTTGATGATGCCTAGCTAAGCACTTGTATGATTCACACATATTCACACACACACACACACACACACACACCCACACACACCCACACACACACAGCAATTATGCTATTTATAGGTATTTGTTTAAGTAAAATGAACATTGTTGTTTTATTCTATAAATGACAGATTTCTCCTAAATTTCAAATAAAAATATTGTCATTTAGAGCATTTATTTGCAGAAAATGAGAAATGGCTGAAATAACAAAAAGATGCAGAGCTTTTAGACCTTAAATAATGCAAAAAATAAGTTTATATAAACTAAAATTAAATCAATATTTGGTTAATTAACCCTGGTATTTCATCACAGTTTTCATGCATCTTGGCATGTTCTCCCCCACCAGTCTTACACACTGCTTTTGGATAACTTGTTAATCCTGGTGCACAAATTCAGCAGTTCAGTTCGGTTTGATGGCTTGTGATCATCCATCTTCCTCTTGTTTATATTTCAGAGGATTTCAACTTGGTAAAATCAAAGAAAATCATCATTTTAAATGGTCTTTTATATATAACCTATTTAATGCAAAGTAATACATACTGATACAATTCCCCTATGTACACACACCTATGTACATATACCCATATTACTGATAGTAACTGAGATTAAGTGATCTTCAAAAGACATTCATTCTTATGTTTTGTTTATTGTACAGTTGCTTTGATAATTTTTGGGTCAAGTCACCTCTAGGATACACCACCTTTAGTTTGCACCTCTTTAGATAGTCCATTGTGCAATTTGAGGTGTGTTTTCTGCTACATATGCCATCCTCTTTCCTTTTTCGGGGTTTAAAAGATGATGAGATATTTGTTTTAGTAAAACACTGAAAATGATCAGTGAAAGGTTTCTGATAACACCTAATGAAGACCATATTCGTGCAGGTGTTGCTGCGCAGTAAAAAAAGTAATAAGCACAAACAAATAGGTACAATAAAAAATACATTAATTTAATAGACGTGTTTCCAGCAACAACTGGATTTATTTTGTCTGTTTCCCTAACCTACCTATTTATTCTGTTGACGTATTGTAACTTTATGTCAAGATGCCAGTACCCAGAGAACTACCTAAAGTTATTGTGTTTAAATAGTGTTTTTTTTTTTCATAAACTACCTGTGCACTTTCAAAATGCTCATAGCCTCAGGGCCCTTTAGAATTGTATCAATGAAGTGTGGAGATACTCTGAGCTTGTTAATGGTGTGAAATCACTAGCACTATAAGCCTGTTGGGAGCATCTCTGCTGATAGTGCTGTGTTTCACAATGCTGGGGGTGAATGGAGGCGGGCTATCCAGCAAAAGTTTTTACTCATCATCCTGTTTTACTACACCTCAAGTTCATTTTACACCAAATTTCTCCTTTAATCCCAAGCTTAACCTACATTTGTACATATGTTGTTACAAATGTATAATAATAATAATAATAATAATAATAATAATAATAATAATAATAATAATAATAATAATAATAATAATAATAATGCAACATAACCCTACATCTTACGTAAACCTCTTTACTTAATAAATATTTTTTTGCTAAATCTATTTTTCAAAATGGAACACACACGTACACAAAGCTTCAGTCTTTCACTCTCTGCCTCACTTAGTTTTGACATTATAATAGGGGAAAATTATGAGATGTTCCAGATTCATGGTTGACTTTTAAAAACTAATTATTCTCCTAGACACTGATGGTTTTTGCAGGCAGGCTCTAGAGATGGTTTATAGACAGAACACCTCTTTGTGGTGGACTGACCAACCTTGTTTCAATGCCTTCACCAGAGTGTCTTCCTTTAAATTTCCTTTTAGTTTACAATATAATAGTTGTCCTGCATATTCTAATTCGTGTCTGTTTAGGTTATATTGATATTGTTACAGCTATGAAGCCATTTTAAAATGTATCTTCATTCATAGCCTAAGGGTGGATTAAACTGAAATAAACGCTGTTTTGTCAACGCAATATTTTGTCATAGCTGAACTGCTTATAGCATTAATTTCATTTAAAGTTTCATCTACATAATAATGATATAAAAGTTTATTTAAAGCGATGAAGAGCGCAGGAAACATCTTAATTATCTGCCCATATTTATTCCATTGAGTTGTACTGTTAACATGCTATTTTATATACTGCATTTAATCGATCCTTTGACGTTGCAAAATCTGTTTAATACAGACGCTGACATTAAACACGCAGCCTCATTGTCTGTCACTGTGATTGTGGCAGAGACAAGCGGAGACCATAAATGGAGTACGTTTTCATTCGCAGATCGGAGCCTGCATTCATAAAGCATACTCATCCTTTCTGCGGCTGATATGTGGAGCCAGTAAATGTACACAAACTATAAATCCTGCCTCTTCGCTCTCTGTTTATTGTTAGACGGCAAAATTCCCCAGCTAACGTTTTTCAGAGACACGGGGTCTTAGCAAAATTACATTAACCTACTTCAAAATGGTCTTACTAGCCAAAAACATCTAGCATTCCATTTATCATGCACCTATTACTGTTTGAAAAGATGGAATAAAACGATTGTTCTAAAGCCGAGATCCTGCGTTGTCAGTCATGGGGTTCTTACATTGGTCTAGACGGGAAAATTTTAGTGCAAAAAGTAGGTGATTTCTTAAATACCAGTTTTACTAAAATAATGCTGTAATGAATGCACTACAATAAAATAATTTACAATAAAAATAGTTCCAATAAAAAGTAAATAAGTATTGGACTTTATAATGGCTAAATGTAACCTCAGCTCTATAAAGCAACAACAACAACAACAACAACAACAATAATAATAATAATAATAATAATAATAATAATAATAATAATAATAATAATAATAGTAATTCGTTTTTATGGCGTAATGTCGGTATTGCTACCCACCCTATTTGCATATATTATGTTATTAACCCTACCCATCTTTAAAACGCTTTAACAGCACGTCAATAATTTTGGAAATTGGAGACTCTGTGGTCAGAATTAAAGTAACAATTTTATTTACAGCTTCAGTGCAAATATCTACTAACAATATATAATACAATCAAGTTCATCAAACTTAAGATAACATTTAAAACTGCATAAAATCCCAGATGCTCAACAGGTGAAGGACAAAAGTGTTTCAGGCGAATATTCACAAGAAAGAGCGAATTTCTCCATGAAAAAGGGAACATATAAGTGGCATCGGTGGCCTGGTGGACTTCACAGCATGAGCCAAGCGGATTGAGCCCCTTTCTAATGTTTCTTTTTTTTGGCATCAATCGTAGTGGTCATTAAAGTTCAGCTCTGGGCGAACTTGACTGAGTTCAGGTTCACAGGAGCATTTGCGAAGGTGCAGGTATGTCTGTGGATGCGCTGCTTGTGGCCGTTGGTGTTTCGTCCGTATTTAGGGGAAGAGGTCCGGCCATGATGACGCTGGCTTTGCTCAGTTCAGAAACGGTTCCGTCTCGTTTGTCCTCGGCCTCGTCCTCCAGCTCCGACTCGCTGGGCTCGCTGTCTCCTTCTGAATCCTCCTCATGTGTTTTCTGCTCGTTCTCGGGAGCTGACTTGTCCGCCTGCTCCTTCTCCTTGTCCTTCTGCGCCTGGGCCTCCTTTGAGTGTCTCCATTTCATCCGGCGGTTCTGGAACCAAACCTTGACCTGGACACAAATGAGGAGATAAGTACACTGCTCTGAATAGGCCAGCTTTACTCCACAATCCAAGCTACAGCTTAAACTGACGGTGGAGTACTGATCCGGAGGACATGATTAAAATCCCCTAAACACAAACAAAATGTATTGAATGTAACTGAAACACAAAATAAATGTATTAAATGTAACTGAAAAAATAATATAATGTATAAAAAATAATATATATACATATATATATATATATATATATATATATATATATATATATATATATATATATATATATATATATAAACTGAGTACAGTGTGTATGTTGGGAAAAAATTTGAAATTGTTAGGCCTATAAAAATAAATATTATAATCGAAAAACGGTTCTATAACACAAAACAACTAGTTTCACAATGAGACACTGCTATGACCTTTCATCAATTGCAATAATCGACTTTCATTTCCCTAACAATCTGCATTTCGCAACTTCATGGGACATCTTTCTACTGCCTTCTGTTTATTGATGTATTTGTTTCCTGCCTTTAGCTCTCACGTGGCACAATTTAAACGTCCTCTTATCCACTGACATAATGTTGACGTACATGATTACAGTGCCACATAAATAAAACAACATATATAAGTGTTAAGAAATAAATGTTTTGGTGTAACATTAATTGGTCTCCAAATCAAGATCACTGTTTATAGCTATAATTCGTTCCACTCCTTCAGCCTACCTGAGCATCTGTAAGGCCCAGCATCGCGGCCAACTGCTTCCGGTCAGGTTTCGTCACATACTTCTGGATCTCAAAGCGCTTCTCTAGACCCTTTCTTTGCAGATTTGAAAACACGGCTCTGGACCACGACCTCTTCCTCTTGTAGGTCTGCGGCATTGTGTCTTTGGTGAGAACTGCATAGGGCCCTGGTAGAGTCAAAAAACAAATATAGTTAAAATAATTTAATAAAATATACATATGTATTTTTTATCATTTACAAGCCTTATACTGAGCTACAGAAAACCAAAATAAAATAAAAACAGAAGCCTATAGGCTACTGCTCTGCAGATCATGTCATACATTTTGACAGTGCAACGCTGTAAAGGTGTTTAAAATGTTTTGGTTAAATTGGTTTGGGAGGGGGATTGTTGCTCCAGCACCTGGGAAAGTATCCTGGTACTGATGCTGCCCTGATTGCCTGGAGACACTGCCTATGGAGCCCATCATGGAAGAGGCATCGCTCATCCCCGGGTCTAAGGATGCGAAGTACTGGCTCGCGGTCGGCTGCACGGAGACGTGGCCTGCTGACTGGCGCGTGGAGCTAACAATGGACGTGAGATCTGTTGCAGGACGACACAAACCAATATGTTTTTTGGTCAAGTAAACGGTTGAATAAAATTCCCGAAAGCATTAAGGGCCGGTTTCCTGGACATGGATTAAGCCTGTTCTAAACTGCTGTGCCAAAAGTGAATAACCACTGTTTATTATTTTTGGCTTAATCTGGGACTAGGAAATGGGCTATACTCATTTAATTTACCTTTATTCATTAATGTATTAATACTGTACTGTTCCTAGATTTGTTTTACAGTCTATCTTAAATTTCCAGCGAGGCCTGTCCTCTCAGCTTGTTTTAAGAACAACAAAAATGTCCAGGTCAAAATCGTCCCCCAACGTTAAGATCACTGTAAATGCCCTTTGATGTTATTTATTGATCATAAAAAAACTATATAAAATTTAGCATTTGACCACTTTTTTTTACAACTCGTCCATTACTAAGAATAACACAAGCCAAGCAATACACAGGACCCAGCAACGTACCTCTTAATGAAGATGATTCTTTACATTTCGGTTCAAATTCAGTTGATAATATCCGATCGATCCCGAACTTGAGGTCTTTGCTGGACGGTGCTGGTGCTGACTGGGAGCCGATTGTTGTTCTGGGCACAGAAGTCAAGTGTAGTCCGTGTCTGTGGTAGGCGGTGGTGTTCACCCTCGCGCCGAACACTGCCGCCTCCGGGGCGAGCGGGGCCGGTCGGAGCGGAGAACCTGAGGAATGAACCTGAGCCCGGACGCCCATGTGTCCCATAAGCGCCGAGGAGCCTGGAATGTTCTCGGCGTCTCCGACGTGCAGTATATCGGCAATGCAGAACGACGGCTTTTTCATCGTATCCACCGCGAAGCCACCCGAACAGTACGCAGACCAGAGGCTGAAGTTGGACGCGTAAAAGGGATTAAGTCCTGCTGTGTACATCCTCTACTTTTTTGACGAAAGAATAGGAAGAGAATCACGACATCAAGTTTCAGCGAGAGCTTTGGGTGAATTTAATGAGGTGCCGTCTTTCACGGCACGCCAGAAATGTTCTCATTAATAATGAAAACTTCTGCCCGGAGTCCAAGATGTTTTACGCAGTAGTTTCTTCTCCCGTATTGACTGGCTTATTCTTGACCAATGAAACTTCAGATACTGATTGGCTGCTCGCGAGCCAGGGACCTTCACTTCCCGATTGGCTCTTGCCTGGCCAATAGAATTTCAGCAAATGCTCCTTAAAGCTGAAGCTGCTCTCAGATAAAAAAAAAAAAAAAACATTGAAAACTGTTATAAAGTCAACAATGTATTATATAATCGCCTTATTTTTAAGTTAATTATATTCAGGTCACCCTACTCAAAATCAATGCATTACTTTTTTAAGAAAGTCAGCTCTATCTTAGAAAATCGTTTTAATTCTATACAGGTCTGTGCTATGTTTTAGTGGCTAAATTGTTTGAAAATCACATTATATAGCAATCACGTTCACAATTAAATGCAAACCTTATTATAATTGACTTTATTTAAAAAATATTTAAACAAATGACGACCAAGGCGAATCCGTCCATGTATATGATTAATTTATATAAAGCATTTTTACAATTATCTTCCCAAAAAAAAAAAAAAACATTTATTCCACCGAAGAAACAGTGCAGTGCTTTGGCTCCTTGTTGGCTCGAAGTGAGATTAGGAAGCAGAAGTTTCTCGATGCAGGTCATCCTGTTTTTGATGGGCTCTGATTCAAGCCTAAATGAGCGGATATTCCTGCTAGATTTATCCCAAAATAGAAGATTCTTCAGTATTTTAGGATACAGCAGAGGTCCTTATTTCCTCCGACGGGGAAGGGGGGTGGTTTATAATGACTGTTAGCACTTCCTTTTTTCAATATTTGTGCAACTTTATCTCAACCTACAAGTTGCACGGTGACGCAAATCCGTCCCTATGCTTATAATAAACAGAGGAAATCTATTCTCCACTGAAAAGAAAACACAATTAACTTCAGAGGCGATACTTCATTCATATGTACAAGAGTAACCCATCACTCTCCTATTATTACAGGACTACGAAAAGCGGATGAAAACCGGGAACTGTTTTATTATGTTAATATTAATTATTATTATTATTATTATTATTATTATTATTATTATTATTATTATTATTATTATTATTATTACTATTATTATTATTATTAGTAGTAGTAGTAGTAGTAGTAGTAGTAGTATTAGTAGTATTTAAATATTAACAAATATTATATTTGTATTATTAACACTGAATCAGATTATTTTAACGCCGCTTTTACTGGGATCGTGTTCTACGATACGAGTCTAAATGTGAATTCAGACGTGCTTAAACTAAAATGTCAGCGCCGGATTTTCCGGTCAACAGCAGATGACTTTACACTGAAGTGCTTTAACAATAATGCGTGCTGATCTCCTGCTATTGCGTCTGATTCATTGCAGGAAAGCTCTGCGACCCTGACTGCCTCCCACCGCGCTGTTTTCTAGTGACACTTTTCCGGTTTAAATTTAGAGATGAAATGTAACGTTCGCCCTCGATCGAGCAGTCACAACAATCCAGGGAAGAGGATGTGGGAGACGCGCCGAGCATAAGCACGCACGACAGGCCAGCCAGGTGCGCAGACACGAGCTTCGACTACTGCAGCGTCTTGAGCAGCTCGACAGCTCATGAAGCACTGTCCGACCACTATAATAACATAAAATTATTATTAATATTAGGACATCTGCTCATTCTTTTTTTGTTAAATAAAAAATAGTTTTTGCTGCTTTTTATTCGAGTAACTGTTTCTACCATACAAGAACGATTCTGGGCATTGTTGTGATGATTTTATTGCATTTAACGACAAGAGCTTTAGGGGGTTAGAATCTTGGATATTCACCACCTTACCTCATTAACAACACCTAAACTTATGCCTGGAGCTCAAGCAATCCAGAGAACACAGTTCCACATCTATAAATTGAAGGGCTTTATACTTCTGTAGCCCATCGGAATTGAGCATAGTGCCAATAGATTCACGATTATCTGCTCCAGAGAGTCCTATTCTATTGGCAATGCATGTATATATGATGAGCTCTTTAAAATATATATATTTGGCCTAGTTGTCAGCTAATACTTAAATAAATACTAAATACTCATTAAATAAATATGCAGTACTTATCAATCACAAAAAAAATGCAAATCGTAAATCACAAAACGACTTCATTCCACTTCAGCAGAAGACTCACTGCTGTTTTGCTTGTAATGTTCTTGAGCATTTAAAATTCAGGAGCACCTAATCAAAAAGATCTGCAGGTAACACTTTAAATCTAAAATTGTACTAGATTGTAACATTTACATCTTCATGCTCTAAAAAAATAATAAAGTGCATTACTATTTCTGGCACAATTTGCCTCAGGAAGGAACTTTTACAGATTTAATGGGACCGAACTATAGTATCCAGCCCTTCTGTGTGGCACAGAGCCATTGTTTCCAAAGGCTAATTCCTCCAGTACATGTATTACAAATACATCAATCTCAGTGTCAGGTGATGCTGCATATTTCCCACATTTCTTAACCAAGGTATGGCAAATAACACAAACAGTAGCCTGTACATGCAAGCTCGCAGATTTTAAATAAAGGTTTAACAATGTTTTTTGGCCTCGATGTCCAGTTCTACAGGGAAAAAAATGTCTTACTAAATACTTTATGTGAAAGGTATTTACATTTTAATGGAATACACATTTGACATGGCATTTCTCTAGACTGAAATAGGTTACCTAAAGTATAGTCCTATAGCTACAGGTAGTATTGATCTGTTTAACCTTTAATATGAAGTTTGTGAGAGTTTAGTTTAAGGTCTATATTTAGAGTAACAATGCTATTAAATCAATGTTACTATTAATCAAGTTTCTTTAAACAGTGGTATGGAGTTTTGTTCCCTATGTTTTTGGAAAGGATATTAACGGTCAAAGAAAATAATTTTTTTGTTTTACGATTGACCCAAAGTAGCCTTATTTATATATGGTGTACTAACATAGTAGTTGAATAAGAGATACAGAGTATATACAGAGCAATAATTAGAATCATTAACTGATTTCATTGCTTAAGCCCTTAATTTTATGGTAACATCATCCCCAGCAGCATGGTCCTGTGAGACTGGCTGGTAATATTTCTGGGTATTTGGATTGCTACTGCTGTCCTGGGTTACTGGTGGGTTATGTGGGCTGGGAGCTCCAGCTGCCTGTCACTGCTGAGAGGATCCATCATTCAGAGGACATAAAAATTGAAATGTCAAAATTGTGATGTTGATGATGGGAAAGTTTCTGAGACTTAGTGGGACTACCGATCCTGAGTGTCCCCCAAGGGCCAGCAATGTCTGTCCAGAGAGATATCCTGGACCATCCAGCCAACTCCAAGCACTTGAGGCCTTGGGTGAAGGTTGTGTAGAGAAACATCTTGTTTCTTTTTTCGTATTGCAGAGCATCATGGAAAGGCTCAACAGAATAGGCTATCATAAAAAAACAAATAAAATGAACCAAAAAACAACTTAAAACTAAAACATATACTAGAAGCTACAGCTAGTGTAATTAGTATTTATGTGAAATACTGATATAATCAATGATTATAGCAAGCAAGTAAACAATTAACTGCAACTTAATTGAAATTGTACTAATAAAATTCAGTAGTCATTTAACTCTGTAATCCATCCAACAAATCCATGTTGTCTTTGCATATGTGTAATGACGTTTTGTTATTTTTTGCAATGTCAGAGGTCGGACATACATGCTACAACGCCACTTTAGTTGAGAGGGCAGGATGAGACATCTAAGCTCTAGCATGTTATGTGTTAACACAATATTATATATGAACTTTCAGATTAAAAGTTTATTTAATAGACCACCATGCCAAAGGTCGATTATTATTTCTGATAATTCACTCCAATGTCTACCAATAAATACCTTGCCCACTTTCACAACAAACAAATATCAGCATATGTTTATTTTTAACTTTGAATTCACACATATTAGGTTAAAAGTTCTATTAGAATATTTATCTTTCTAATATCCTATACACTATCAAATATTTTAGCAAGGAGTGATTAGCTAAAAAGGTTATAGCAAAGACGTAATGGGAATCTTATTAACCGATTGGAAGTGTTTTTATGTCATATGCCTCAAAAACCTGAAAAACGTAATGTTGAAGTTTAATTCGAGCTCCTGTAGGGACATTTTAAAACGAGTCTCCACCGAGTCTGTGGATAAAGTTCGCGTAAAACACATGTTTCAAAATTTATTAGCCTGGATGATTTTTATATTAAAAGAATTTATTAGCCTTGATGTAAAGACACACATAATTACGCCCGAATTTCTCCTGCAGCCTCCTGTTAACAGCGCAGCCTTTTATTTGACTCTCATCTGATGTGGTCGGAGTCTGGAGAGCGAACTCTCATTTCGCCCTGAAGGAAGATGATCTTCTAATCTGGAGACACGACGGAGACGCTGGATGGACCTTAGAGAGGAGGACGAACCGCATGAACTGCTCGTTATAGGATGAAAGGACTTTCCACTGTTTCAACATTAAAAACCAACGTATTTACACCCAAACATGTTTTACTCTCCTGCTCTTGCAGTTTTAATACATGCAAATGCTATAACCTTATAGCATGTTCTAAATAGTGTACATTATATTAAGAGTTTAAAGAACACTCTTAATGTAATGTAGTTCTTTATCCTAAGATGTAATGGTAAGACATTATCGACGTGTAGTCACATTTCGCTTATTCTGCGTGAATCAGGCTGGACTGTAAAATTTTGTGGAATAGTAAGAATCCTTTAAATAAAGTGTAGTGCAAGTAGTGCATTAACAGGGGAATCCAATGCGATAGGTACTGTTAAAGTCATTACTAAAAATGTATTATATAAAAAAATAGTCCTGGCCACTTTAAATGCTTTACATTTAATTGTATCATCAGTGTACCACATCCTATGTATGTCATGAATAAAAAAAAGTAGATTTAGCCAAAACCTATGAAATCAGCCAATGTCAGTGTCACTGCAGTGCTAAGAATGACCCAGCACCTATAATATACACAATAGCTGCTCTGAATCAGCGAAGAACAGGATGCAGATCAAATGGGCAATGAATGTATAAACAAGGAGGTGGTGCAATGTTATGGCTGATTGGTGAATATTTGCCTTGCATGTAACAATGAGAGGCATGCACCTCGGCTTGTTTATACCTTTCATATCGATTTATTTATAATCATAAAATCGGAACAATTATCAAAGCAACCTCAGTTTTTAACATATCAAAAAGTACATGCGCTATGATTTCGGATTAATGTTTACTAATTTATTTGAGAATATACACCTAAAATGGAGACGCCATAGCAAAACGTTTTGCGTGTATTGTTTGTATTAAACCTAACCTATGTTAATTATGTATATATTGCTTGTATTTGTATATTCGTATGTATTGTGCTGTATAAAGGAATTTCAATAATAATAATAATAATAATAATAATAATAATAATAATAATAATAATAATAATAATAATAATAATATTGAAAAAATGATTATATAAATTATAAATAACTATTTTATTATTACTTTGAGGAGCACCTTTAAAAATAAGTGAATATAGAAGTGCCCCAATCATTCAAAGCCTTTAAATGAACGTTGATTTATTTAATGACAGAATTTCAGCACTACCCGATGCCTATGAAATTACATTTGCAACCAAAAATTACATTTATTCGATTTATTTATTTTTTTGCTACTAGGGTCAGGACATATTTTAGACACTCAGATGGTCCCAAAACAAGGCAGTGAAGCAGTGAAGATGGTGTATTTTGTGACACAGGGTCAGTGAACACGGGGTTAAATCCAAACTCAGGCGAGCTAAATAAGAGCACGACTAATGGAAATGCGAAAAGGTCATGATAACAAACCATTAGTGTTTCTTCTCGCAGTGTGCTGGCAGTGGGCCCGCTCCCGCGGAGCTGCAGGCGCGCTCCCGCGCAGACCTCGTTAAAGCCGCGCTCCTCGAGCTCCTCTCTGTGAGCGCGCCATGATCGATCGCGCACTTGTTTACTTCAAGCCATCAGCGTGAAGCAAAACAGAGCCTGCCAGCAGCTCTGGAAGCATTAGCGGCGGCCCGAGTAAGCCTATCCTTTATTAATTGGTGCAATAAGTCGACCTTAAGGAAGGAAGCAAAGCGCACGAGTTACAAAGAGGATAAAACGCCAAAACATGTTTTCTGGAGATGTTTCAAGAGTTCGAAGGCTATCAGCTACCCGGCAGACACGTTTTAAAGAAACAGATTAAATCCAGCTCAAACTGTGCTATTAGGCCAACTGTTAAAAACTCGCTAACTAATAATAAATAAATCAACGAATATGACTAGAAAGATGCATCATGTTTTATGTCAAAGGACTGTCATTCCATATTACCTTCCTCTTATCTGAAGCAATACTCGTATCTATGTAATAAAGAACTATTTTATGTTTTTGTCTTATCATATTAATCTGTCTTAATCACTTGTCAGACGGTTTACACGTAACACTTTTTATCTTAAGGACCTTGCATGACAGTGTTTAGGGCAATCGATCAATTACAGGACATTTTAATAAATATTGACATAAAATGTATTTCGAAATGTAATGAATGCCATAAGCTATACGTTTCACCCATTACTGACACACATGTTTAAATGCACGCACATCTAATCCATGTAAAGAAGTATTGCCAGTAAATTCGAGAACTCTTTAGCAGATAAACATTAACCTTTTATTCCTATGTCTAATGTCAGGCATGAGATAGAGGGATATAATTCTCCCAGCATTGGGCTGTGGAGCAGTTCTTTGGAATGGAGCTTCCGTATCCAATACCACCGGGATCCTTTCCTAATTAACACTCTTGCTGCTAAATGCAGTTAAATCCTCCACAAAGGCTCCACAATATGCCACGAGGACAGTACAGACAGTTACACCAACAGCAGGATGAATTCTTTTTATTACCATTGGAATAAAAGTATGTAAATGTACTGTATATGACAAGTATTTAACTAATGTAATCTTAGCAATAATACATTTTACATGGTGCTTTTAATTGTTATTTTAAAAACATGTCGGACCCAAATGCCAGTCAATTTTGAGTGTCATGATTGTTGGTGTCAGATGGGCTGCTAAAGTATTTTTAAACTGCCGATCTGGAATTTTAATACAACGGTCTCTAGAGTTACTCAGACTGGTTTAATAAAGAAAACACATCCAGTGAGTGGCAGTTCTGTAAAGGGAAACATCTTGTTGTTTTGTGAGGTCAACAGGGAATATGTATTTCATAAAGCCAGAACAGCAGATGGGAGTAATTTAAATAAAGGTTTTACATGTTTAGAACTACACCTGGTGGAATTAATTACCCTTTAATAGGGCACGTTGAGCAACAAGACCCATGTATGGAACCCCAATGGTTACGGGGACTGCTAAAGTTTCAGTTACTGGCAGATTTTGCACTTGTTTTGTATACATTTACTCTATTCCGGTCTCATATTCTCTAGGATATAGGTATACTTAAAAAATGGTCTTATCTTACCTCAGTCTCTCCTATATAGTTTAAACCCAATATAATGGTAGTTTATTCTGGTGTGGTACTGAGTGAGCAGCATAACAGTTGCTGTATAAAAACAACATGACAGAGTGGACAGAGCATTACTGGATTTTTTAAAACTGTGTTATTTAGCTATTGAAAAACGTGCACATGTGCAGAAAACTGTATAAAATATATAAAAAATGTAATAAAGGTTAACGTTCCTCTATATCTGAAACAATGTGTTCATTTAAAGTACTTCTGGAAAATGTATCGTTACATAGTATTACATAGTGTTTGTGTGAAATTTAAACAAGGCCACGTCATACTTATATTGACCCACACGTTTAAGCAGGGAAACATGATGTGCTTGTTTCCGTAGCTTCATCATTTTTATTAATTGCTTTTTTTTTTTTGCAGATGATTAAGACCTACTTTTATGCCCAGAAAACTCAAGCTCGCACACTTGTTTCCACCAGAGCAACACCATACTGGCCTCTAGCGAACAAAAACGTGCCTCCAAGTTAAAAGACACGGTACTGGCAAAAAAAAAAGGGAAACATCAGCCTATACTGTCTCCCAGCTATAGAAATATTTTGTTATTCACTACAATAAATAGCATACATATAAATGGATGGGTAGGAGCGTAATGTACATTAATAATTGAAAGTCTGCGGGAGAGTGTGACTGTGAGACAGTGCAGAATGTGACCCTGACCTAATTCCCAATACGACAACATATCTGGGGAGCAATTCAGTGTACAATCCAAACACATTTGCACAGCAATATTCCCATAATTCTGAGTAGTTTTGTCAAAAGCATTTGAATTTATGACAGATGGGAATAAGATGTTTATTGGACTCAAGCCTGCAGTCCCTAAAGTAACAAGATGCAGCTGGTAAAGTTCATAGTTCCGTTGGAGTCTTTTAAAATGTCAATAATTCAGTCTACATTTAAATACAATCTTAACTATTTTTTCAGCCTATTAATATTAACATTAATGTCTTAGTCCAAATAAGGTTATTTCTTTGTGGTCCTTAGGATGATAAGAAATACAAGTGTGCTGTGATGCAATAGACTGAGCAGATTTAGCAGAATATTTTGAATTTAAAATTTGAGTCAAGTTTTAGTGAACATTTAAATACAAAACAAACATCAATGAGGTGGGACAGAAATAGCTGTTACCTGTTTCCAAAGTTAAGCCTGTTAGAGTCAATGCAATTCACTGCAAACCAATACTAAATGAGGCAGACAACATAAATTCATTGAATTTAATCACAATTTAAACTTAACTTTCATACTTAAATATTATTTGGACATAAACAGGTTAAAAACGGATGTCCACATGTGTGTGTGCTCCTATAAGTACCATTCATGAGCTCTTGCCATTGCAGTAAACAATCTACAATACCAATACAAATGACAAAACATTACACTTAACACTTAACATTCTGGTATATTCTAGCATAAAACACTGCCTTCAAGTAAACATTCTGTATTGTTTTTAATACAGAATACTCAATAAAACAGGATAACATGATGCCTCACAATATCAAGAGAAGTGGCTGAAAATTAAGTGGCTAAACGAGAGCTTGGTACATTCAATGTCTCCTTCATGTTTTAATGGGGATATATAATGAAGAAATAAAAAGTTTAAAGCAGTCCATATATGGAGATTTTTTGTCATGATGCCACAAGAACAAACTCATTAATATATCAGTCTGTAGTGGTTTAGTTATACTTATTTATACAGCAACTCTCAGGCATGTTTCACACTGTGCATCAGAACAGTGTACATAAAAGGCTTGTTTAATCTGAGAGATAAAGATATGCTGAAAATAATCATGATAGATAAGTTCTGGCCATCTTTGAAACATGAAACCAAAAGAATGTTATAAACATCAATATCAAAGAAAAATGTACATAAAATGTATAATATAAAAAATTACTCAGTATGACATAAGTAGGTTTTTCTAATGGGTAAAATGGGAAATGTCTTCTTTTTTAAGTATTTCCTGTTATTTGTCTTTCTCAAATTCTCTAGATAATGAATAAAAAATGTTTTCCAGGTAGTACATGGGGCAACTTAAGCGCATTATGTACCTTGGCCAGTTGGTGGCCATCCACTATCAGCTGTTGGTGAGCTCTGCCTGTTGTTCTGAGGTGTTACTAGAACATTCCATGATGTGCACTATTGTAATGGAAATTCACTGTTTTGTAGCTTTTAATGCTGAACTCAAATACAAAGACATTTTATCGCAAACCAACAACCCAGCCAGCATCATATTTTACTGTAATCTCAGCCTGGGGAGTCATATGACTGGAGGAGACACAAACAGACACTGATGTGAGTGTTTTACACATAAGCACTCCAATCCCACACTCCTCCTCTAGACCTGACTCTAAAGTATGAGTCTCTTTGTGTGGCAACATAATTCATTATCATGTAAACGATCCTAGGTTATGTAATTTTGCAGGCAGTAGTTGTGTCTTTACCTATTGTAGAACATTGGACCTTTTAATGTTTAAGCTGGATGCTGATCATTTTAAGTGTATTAGAAGGATGTGTTCTCCCTGAATTAAAGTTTACAAAATACATTAAACAATGTGCACAGTTTTCTCGGTATGCTGCAGAAGAATTAAGGATACAAAGTTAACAAGGCATCGTGTATCAGTGCAGACAACAGTGATTCTACAACTCACAAAAAAAAATATTACAAAACACAGAGCTACAATAGCACTCTTGTTTAGTGCAAATCTACATTCATCATACGCTCTAAATTAATCAAAATAGAAACGGATTTCTAACTTAATTTACACCAATGTTCTAAATAGTTAACATATTTCAAATTAGGTGGTTTAAAAGCTAATAGTTTGCTTGTGTGTCCTTCCTGCACAGCTGGATATCAGTCAGAACACTACAGTGTTGCTCCTAAATAAGCCATGTTTAGCACTGCGTATTATTTTCTGAACACTCAACATCAATAGCATGACATTTATAGATGTACCAAAAAAAGCTATACAAAAGTGACAAAAGCTACATAATTTGTCCTATGCTATGAAATCAGCCTGGAAACTTTGTGGAAGACTGCCATTACTGCAATTTAGGGTTTTGTGTTTTACTTATTTTACATATTACTTTGAGGTTATGTAACTTGTGTATAACTGATGGTCAATTATTCAGAGAAAAACAGTGCTAGGAAAAAGAGCAGTGCTTTTTTTGCTTAAATACATCATTTTCTGTCAGTACATAGACTCACTCTCGCGCAAACTGCCAAATGGAAGGCTAAAAGTGCTGCCAAGTCTCTTTGTTACTCTGCCTCCTCCACCACTTCTCCAGCTCCAGTTCAGTAAAGAGGTGGAGCCTCTGTCACTGTCTCCACCTTGTCTCTGTTGAGTGACAGTCTCCCGGTCACTGCTGGGTGAAAGTGAGGCTGCCCTTTTCTCTACCTGTGCAAAAAGTATAAGACATTGACAGGTCTGTATTAATATAAGAAACTATATCAAACTGATATATCAGTAATGTGACATGATAAAAGATTGGCCTGCATAATCCAGTAAAATCACTTTCTTTTTATGGATAAGATATAAACTAAAGGACTCATCTGGGACTATGAATGTTCAAGTACTTACAATATTTAAAAATTTAAAAAGGTCTGTGAGCTTATTTACATATTCAGTAATTTCATTACTATTAATGCCAATACCACTTTAATTGTTATCAACTTGTTGATGCCCTAGTTAACTTTAAAAAGTTTGCAACCCATGTTTATTATACGTAATTATACATGAGTGTGTTTGTGGGTGTGTACCTCGTTTGTGAGTAGGGTAATAACATCAAGCTCCACTCCTCTTTCAGAACAGCCTTTCAAAACATGAACAACCTCTGCATGCTCTGCCCATCTGCAGTCTGAACCATTTACAGCCACTATGTAATCACCTTCATGAAGTCCTGCCTCCTGCAACACAAACAATTTTAAGACAAGATAAGGCAGGGCTAACCATTTTTTCCATTAAATCACAGCACACAACCATCACTTAAATCATTTGAAAAAATCAGTCAATGTAAACCTAAAAGCGTTCACTCTTAAATTAACATTTAATTTTTAAATATTTAAAATGAATGAGAAACAATATTCACCAGTTAAAATTCTGTAAATTTAATCATGCTAAAAGTAACTTCTTCATATGGTCTTCCCACAAGTGCATTATTTTTTGCATGTCTCTAAATGTTCTGCTTAAACTACTGAGCAGATGTTTATTCTTAAATAAAAACTCTACTTGAACTTTTCTAACATTCATGCATTGTTTGAAATGTATAGTGTATTGTACATGAACACATCATGTATATAATTTGTATAATAAAACATGTTTTATAATATATATGTTTTATATATAATATGTTTTATATATAACAACTGGGTTATTTGTTACAATTTGCTATTATGTTATGAGATTTCCTCTGATATTCTATAAAACCTAGCCAACAATGCAACAGTTGCTACAAAAGAGGGGGCAGGATCTAGACAGACCAAAAGATTCCTAGCACTTAGTGATGTTTAGTAAAGTTTAGTGAATACAGTCAGATTCATTTTGATTCTCCGCAATGTAACATTATATCATGTAAATATCCTTACAGCAGCACATCCCTCTGGCAGCACACCAGCAACCAAAACCGGTGAATCCCCACGCAGAGTGAGACCAAGCCCCGCCTCTCCTCGCACCAGACACAAACGACGACCCACCCATCGATTCCGAGCACAAAATAAAGAGAGAGGGCCCTACACAAAAAAACAGCAACTATAAACAGCCTTTTAGTTTGTGTTTGTGTGTGAATGATAAAAAATAAAGAGTAAAAAGATGATGATATGGCAAACTGTATTTTTTATACAGTGCTTTTGAACTTAAACTTCTGGGTCTAAAATATTCCCTGCACACATAACATCTACTATATATCTATTATAAGTTCTTTAAGAGCTGGATAAGAAATTAAGTGAAATGACCCTCCCCCCCCCCCCCCCCCCCCAATCCCCCACACTTAAGTTCAAAAGCACTGTTAGAATATATAAGAAAATCATATATTTTTGCTGTCACACAAAAACCTTGTATCTCCAAAATTGCAACATTACAGAATGAAAATAGTTGTCTTCACTTTTACTATTTGTAATTTTGGGCCATTTCTACTGGAACATCCATTATTAAATTTTGACCGTGTAAAAATCACAAAATTGAGATACACAGTTTTCAGGTGACACTGGCAATATGCTTTAAATGAGTAGCCAAGAGTGCAGTCTGTATTACCAGTCGGTGAAAGATGTCCGTTACTCTAACTGAGCTGAAGTCAGGAGTTTTAATATCAGGCTTTTGATAAGTGTGTGCTGCGGGGGAGAGGTCAGAGGTTACAAATATAAATGACATTTATTGATAATAGACTCTCAACTTTAGTCTGTCAAGCTGAAAAATGCATAAATAAAATTGATTACTAGTTTGAAATGGTGGATATTCAAATACTACAGACTGTACACATTACAATATAATAATTTAAAAATATAAGAATTAAATTTTTTTTAAATTAAACATGCAAAAAGTATCGAACTGCTACAATTTCAAATTAAATTAGGAAGCACTGAATATGAAAAACATATTTTCTCTTACACTGAATTTCTGGCGCTTCTGCAATTTCACAAAAATCATCCTCTTGATCAATGTCTGAGTATTTCTCCAGTGAGCGTGTGTGTGCATATGATAGGACTTCTTGTAAAATATCCATCTTGCGCAGCATCTTACACACACCATGGAGGCGCAACGCCTCCTCGTGTCTTATGATGGCTTTGCGCAAATGACCTTTACCTAGTGAACAAAAGGTACACAGTCAATAATGGACAAAAATACCTGTTTTTTTTCATGACACTTTTAAAGACGTTTTGTAGCTAGTGAAGAGTCTTTTTGACTCATTCTTTCTAGCAATAGGATTTTAGTTCTTGCAAAAGATTCTAAAGTTGAAGGACAATCAGATGCTTGCACATGTACAAACAGTGTTGATTTGTAATTATTAGTTTAGATGTAAATATTGATCAGATAGTGATTCATTTTGTGTTGTATTTAACCCTGCCCACTAGATAGCAGTTGTTGTACTCTAGCATTAGATCCCACTGCCCCACTGCACAAAAAGTATATCACCTTGTAGTATATCACTTTGCTTAGTGGCATATAACACTGCAATATTTTGAATAGTAAGCCCAGTATTGTGATACACATCACTGAGTTCTTAATGATACACAGCCCTACAAGGTAGAGGTCAAAACCAAACAGAGAACCAAACAAGGGGCCAACCACGAGACAAAACCATAAGATAAGGCTAACCGGAGCAATACTATATATGAAACAGATAAGGTTTGCAGTACTTGACAGGGTAAGATAACAGTTCAGGAATGGTTGGGTTTGACGGTGTGATCGTGTCACGTGGTTTATGGGAAAATTTGTTGGAGGATTCAAACAGAGGAAGAGGTGGAAGCCAGAAGTGTGACAAATATTTGTATATATTTTTTTTTTTCTGAAGATACAGATTTCCTTCTAATAAATAAAAGTCTGCTTTCAAGCAGACAGTCCTCCCAGAAAGTTTTCTTGGTCTTCCAGAGGTTTACGTTTCTTATCAGTGCCATAAAGGGGTACTACAAACGGTGATCTATTGCTGTTAAAGAACCACTTTGGCTTGTTTTTAAACATATTTGTAAAAGAAATGTGTAAAGAGTGTAAAGAAACATAACAGTATGTGTCGGTTCTTTAAACCTTGCATTGTGTTGGAGTCTGTTTTGAAAGTGGATGAATCTTTTGATTTTAGCAAGAATATTGTGCTCTCTCTCAGCTCTATGAGACAGCTAATGTACTGAAATCAGATTTGTAGTTTATTTTCATAGTCTTATATAGTCATAGTTAGTATAGACATAGTTTTATAGTCAACACGAAAGTGTTGGCACCACTGAATGTGACTGTGTGCAAGGCATCATGAAATGTGAAGATTACCAAAGGATTTTGGGTTGCAATGTAGGGCCCAGTGTCAGAAAGCTGAGTTTGCATCCTATGTCATGGGTCTTCCAGCAGGACAACGACCCCAAATATACTTCAAAAAGCACCCAGAAATGGATGGAAACAAAGCTGAAGGGTTCTAAAGTGGCCAGAAATGAGTCCGGATCTAAATCCCATTGAACATCCTTGGAGAGATCTTAAAATTGCTGTTGGGAGAAGACTTCCTTCAAATATGAGAGACTTGGAGCAGATTGCAAAAGAAGAGCGGTCCAAATTTCCAGTTGAGAGGTGTAAGAACCTTGTTGATGGTTAAAGGAAGCGATTGATTTCAGTTTTTTTTTTTTTTTCAAAGGGTGTGCAACCAAATATTAAGTTGAGGGTGCCAATAATTTTGTCCGGCCAATTTTTTTTTGGCTTTTTTCCCTCTGTTTTTTGTGTTTTTCCAATACACACAAAGGAAATAAACATGTGAATAACAAAAAAAATGTAATTGCAATCATTTTCTGGGAGAAATACTTCATTTTCTGGAAAACAATCAGGGGTGCCAACACTTTCGGCCATGACTGTACATTAAAGTAGGGGTGTACAATATAAACAAAAATATGATGTGTTGGATATCCACTAATAATGGATATGCTGATATTGATGTGAAACACAACAAATTAAGATCCTGAATGAATTCAAATTCAATATAGGTTTTTAAAACACTTTGCTGCACTCATTTTCTCCTGGCTCTAGGGTTGGTGTACGTGTTCACGGTGGACCTCTTCCTTGCTAAGAGCTCCCTCTGTTGTTGCGTTTGGGTAATGCAGACTGAGTTTGCTTATATTTATAATGTTAATGCAGCCATTTCAATGTGTTTATCGTAAAAAACTCATTCACACCATGTCATTTATGGTTATCTAACCGTTGCAATGGAACAGTAACAGAGAATATTATGAAAATGATCATCATTTGGGCTAATCTATTATTATTCAATAACAGATAATTAAATAACTATTATTTAATTTGGAATATTATAATGATGCCACTGACAAATTGTGCCAATAGCACCTACATAAAAATATAATTCTAGACATTTTAAAGTTGCTAACATATTCTAAAAGTGGAGCTGACCAATGAACAGAGGATTATAAAAGCTGCTGAAAGGTAGTGTTTAAGGATTGATTATGTTTGGGATAAATAAAATGATGTCTTCTGCTGTCTCCAACACTGCCTCCTATACCCTCCTTCCTCTTATAAAATACATATTTACTAGTGTTCTTTATGATTAGCCAACTAGTAACAATTTAAGTAGGTAATTTTGCAAGGCTTAGTGCAAAACCACCAGCATGCATATTTTCAAAATACAATTTTCTTCAAGTTTTGATTCTCATTGGTTTAATTACATTATGTTTCATGTCAGCAATTGGACTGCTTTACTGTGGCATATACATCTCACTTCTCAGATTTAGCTTTTATTTTTTACACATAACATTTACTTAATCAAGCTTCTAAGCTGATAGATTCTAAATGTATTCACAGCATATATGTCAAACAGAACAGACATCTTTCAAACAGATAACTGCAGCGTTCAAAAATGTCTTATATATCCATACATTTTAATACATTAGTGGACCAGTGTGCTTACCCAGTCTCAGTCTGTCCTCTGGCTCTTGTAGACACAGTGTGTCTGGAGGTCTAGTGTGGACCAGCTTTAAGGCCTTCACCGCAGAACCACAATCATTGACCTTGTCAATCATATCTATGGAACCACAGACCAACCATCATTTATCATGCAATGCATCATCAATTATACCAATTTTATATAGATTTTATATAGCTACGTTTGGTTAACCGATGATATTTTAAATTGTATACAATGATTAGCAGTTTTAAAGAGCATCAATGTTTTTGTATCTTGGCTACATGTTTGTCACTCTTAAATGTTTCAGGTCATCAAACAAATGAAAACATTAGTCAAAGACAAGTAAACACAAAATGCAGTTTTTAAATAAAGGTTTGTAAAAATCCAAACCTACATGGTCCTGTGTGAAAAAGTGTTTGCCCCCCAAAACACAATTGGTTGGGCCACCCTTAACAAAAACAACTGCAATCAGGCATTTGCAGTAACTTGCAATGAGTCTTTCACAGAGCTCTGGAGGAAATCTGGCTCCACTCTTTTTTACAGAATTGCTGTAATTTCACCACATTGAAAGGTTTTCAAGCATGAACTCCATTTTTAAGGTCATGCCACAGCATCTCAATCAGACTAGTTTTCATTTTTTTTTTCTTCAGTCATTAAGAGGTTGGACTTGCTGCTGTTTTTTTAAATCATTGTCCTGCTGCAGAACCCAAGTTTATTATAGCTTGAGGTCTCAAACAGATAGCCAGACATTCTACTTCAAATATGATTATGGCTTTACGGCCAATGAAAACACAAACATCTGTGTCTCAGAAAATTTTAATATTATATAAAACCAATTAGTATTTTTGGCAAAGTTCTACTGGAAAATGAAACCACATCTTCATAAAAGTTGTCAGCAGAGAGAAGCATGAAGTGCTGTAATATTTTCTGGGAAAACACTGACTTTAGACTTAATATAACACAGTGGATCAACACCAGCAGATGACATGACTCCAAACCATCAGTGATCATCAGTAAATTTAGCATTTCATTTGTAAATCAATGGATCAGAGTCTGGAGGAAGAGTGGAGAGACACACATTCCAAGCTGCTTGAGGTCTAGTGTGAAGTTTCCACAATCAGTGATGGTTTGGAGAGTCATGTCATCTGCTGGTGTTGATCCACTGTGTTATATCAAGTCCAAAATCAGCGCAGAAAATCTGAAATAACAGCTTAAAATGGATCACTCTGTGTGTAATGTATGTATATAAAGTTCACATTTTGAACTGAATTAATAATAAAAAAAGTTTTTCAATGATATTCTATTTTTTTTTAAATGCACTAATACTACAGCTACAGCTAAAAGTTCATAAAAAGCAACACATTATGCCCCGATATGAAGAAATTCAAAAGCACATGAGAAAATAAAGTCATCTATCAGTGTGGAAAAGGTTAAAAAGTCATTTCTAAGGCTTGGGGACTCTAGCAGATCACAGTGAGAGCTATTACTCACAAATGGAAACAAACAACATGGAACACTGGTGAACCTTCCCAGGAGTGGCTGGCAAAAAACATTATTTCAGAAGGTCATGGACAACTCATGAAGGAGGTCACAAAAGAGCCCAGAACAACATCCATGGGAGAGTTTCAAGGCAAAAAACACTGCTGATCAAAAAGAACACAACAGCCCATTTGCCAAAAAATGATCCCCAGAAGTTTGGGTAAACATTCTTCAGACTGACATGACAAAAGTGGAATTTTTGAAAGGTGTGTGTCTTGTTACATCTGGTGTAAAAACAACACATAATTTCATCATACTGAACGAAAAGCATGGTGGTGGTAGAATAATGTTCTGGACCTGCTTTGCTGCTTCAGGTACCAGACAATTCTGAAGAAGAATCTGGCATCTGTTTGTGACCTAAATCTTAGGCATACTTGGGTTCTGCAGCAGGACAATAATCTGAAGCACACCAGCAGGTTCACCTCTGAAAGGCTTATAAAAAAGTTTTGGAGTGGCCTAGTCAAAGTCTGATTGAGATTCTGTGGCATGATCTTAAACAGGATGTTTATGCTCAAAAATCCTCCAATGTGGCTGAATTAAAATAATTCTACAAATAAGAGTAAAACAAAATACCACCACAGAGATGTAAAAGACTCATTGTCATTTATCAGTAAAGCTTGACTGCAGTTGTTTCCACCAGGGGTGGCACAACCAAGTTAGTAGGTTTATTTATGTATTTATACATTATATTATTTTTACATTTACATATTCATCAAGTCTAATGAAGAAACATGCAGAAGGTGCACTCACCTGAGCAGTCGCACAGTGCAGCAGCAGTGTAGTAATGGGCCAGTGCTCTAAAATGCTGAGTTTTGACCTGGACCACAGAGAGCCAGGAGAATGGCACATAATCCTTCAGTAAAGGCACAGACATGGCCTGCAGCACCAGCGAATAAACATCTGAAACCTAAAACAAACACATAGCACTGTATATGCAGTGTATATGCTAACCTGAATGATCAACACCTGTGAGCACTTTAATACCAGTTTGAGCTTACTCGTGCTGACTCCTGAGCAGCCTGTAGGTTCGACATGAGATCATTCTCCTCCATAGTAAGTGTTACTCTCTCACAAATGCACTCCTGAACCTACAAAGAATAAAACACAGTGACTAGAGTTTGGAAGACTGTAGGTGCAAATACAGGTTTTATATGTATTATAACATCTACTAGACAATTGCTGTTCTTAAATTTTACACACTTACACACACACAATAAGATACATTAATTTTAAGAGTAATTCAAATGAACTAGATTTAAATAATTGCACATTATCAAAACATGTAATCATTTATCTGCATAATTTATATTCCAATAAATGTTTCCATACCTGAGCAACCATGAGGCGAACCAGCATACTCAGTGCAGGGCTACTCATATCTAGGCTGGGAGCATGAGAGAAATTCTCTTGCAAGTAGAGAAAAGCTCCTTAAAAGAAAAGAACAAATTGATAATTAATAAAATTGTATTACATTTTTTTATAAACAATATGTGTTATGGTAAAAGAAAAAAAGATATTCAGTGACATTTTTAGGATACAATGTATTAATCACAATGTTTTGATATACAGACCGAATGCATGATCAGTGACAGATTCTTAAAAACTGCTATTTAAATACTCTCTCATGCAGAACACATTGCAGCAGTTTTTGCTGGACATTATCTAATTATACAACAATAATTACTGATAAAATGTACAGTTGGGTCTTCTAGTTCTTTAACCTCTGATGATATCCATGATAATCTTAAAAAGTACTGTCAATAAGTAAGAACATTTATCAAGATAAAAATAAAATATTGTCATATAGCCCACCTCTACTTGGTAATGAGTATGCACTCATTTTGAACCTGTAGTCACCCCGTGAAAGGGTCGATGGTTGGCCACATCCATTAAGCTTTGTGATGTAGTTAAAATATTGACATTTTAAATTTGCTTTATTGGCATAACCTTAACTGAAGTTAAATTCAATGTCCTTTTTTGCCCACTCTGAACAACACATACAGTATAAGCAGAAACTTTGCAGATCAGTACCAGCAGCTCTCTGGAAAGCATCAATAGCGTTCTGGATGCCAGGCAGTGTGGAGCGGTCTTGTCTTGCTCCAATTTGTGTGTAAAGTGCCCCAATGTTAAATAACACACTTCCTTTCTCAAAAGCTAGCGCTCTCTGGCACGAAGGCACACCAGTCAGGGAATCATACCTGCCAGGAGAACAAGCCGTGTCATACAACTACACATGCAAAAGTTACAAATGTAAAAGCAAAATGTAAAAGTTGAGCCTTATGTCATTTTATAATGCAATGCAATTTTGTAATACTATTTAACAAACCATTTATTGTGCATCCCTAATTAACAAAAAAATATTCATTAATTACTAATTTTGTCCAGTGCTCTAAAATGGCGTTAGCTGCTGGAGACATGTGAGCACAGCGGAGCGTGGAACATTGCACCTCAGTCTTGGTCAAACGTAAATAACGTCAGATCAAGTGTAGTTTAAACAGCAAAGCAATGGTAGAAAACACACAATAACCACATCTTTTCTTTGAAATGTTATATTGTTTTCTGACCAAGATTTAGGCAAAAGTCAGTGTGCAGCAACAAATAAACAAATAAATAAATGCAAATAAATAAATATAAATCTCAGTCCAGTTAAATAAACTTTAGATAAGTGAAGACATGTAAAGTTAATCAAATATTATTATAAATTCATATAAAGGATAGGTTGACGTTTTAGTGTGTTGTTTCCATGATTAGAATGTTAAACTAATGTTTTAATATAAGTTATTGTGGAGCTTTAACCTTTCTAATGTCTACTGAACATGTTCATGTCTTATTACATGCTATTGTCAGTAACTAGTAGGAGGGCTCCCCTTGAGGGGGATTCTGATAATAGTGTTGTTGTATTTTCCTGCATTGACCATCACAGAATTTAAACGGCCTCTCACACAGTCGTTGTCTGGTGGGCCCAGGCCAGCTCGGGGCTCCAGGCAGTTGCAACTGTCCTGTTGCAACAGTCCTGTCTATGGATACATTAAATCCTCTGCGTCCTATTTTATAGTCTGCAATAAATAGTCTGTATTCTTTAAATAACAGGACAAACAATTATAATATATTTTCAATCTATTTTAAATATGTTATATTTAGTTTGAAAAAGTAAACACCTTTGTAAAGAAGCAATATCTTATAAGCTTTGAACTGTGTAAAATATTTCTCTTGATATTTCTGTGTGTGGTGCATTCTCTTACCAGTGGAAGTGAACTCCCAGTGTCCTGTGTGGGGCAAAAAAGCGCTGATCTAGAAAATAGAGCTGGTTGTAGTATTCCATGAGCAACTCGAGTCCCGCGTCATTACGGCTGGGGGTGCGCATCGCCTGAGTGTAAAATGAAACATGTATTAATACACCTGATTTACACTGTGTTTAGCAACAGGAAAATACTTACAAATATAGCTAGTGTAAGATATTATAGCATTAACTTGGATGCTATTTATGTCTATTATATTATATAATTATAGACGAAAATATTCAGTAAATATGTATAAAATCAAGAACACTGTCCTTTATATTATCCCAAATTTAGTAAATCATCAGTTGAAGTGTGTTTTCATTGTACCTGTCTGAGATCCATAAACTCTTTGACCTCTGACATATACAGAGAAGCATCTTCTCCATAATGTTCACTGATAAAGTCCTGAAAGAAAGAGTTTTTAAAAAAATGTTTAAATCTAAGTGAACATACCATAAGTGGAATAAGAAAAAGTCTGTTAAGCATATGTAAAAAATAAAATGAAAAGGCTCTTTATCTAGGCTTTTTTTCCCTTAGGTGTTTTTCCCACTGTGTTCATCTCTTCTGATAGGGCAGCCTTCTCATTATTATTTACAGAATTCATCCAACACCTGGTTTGGTAAATCAGTGCTTAGTGATGATAAATAAGGTGAGCTGCTGATGGACCTGAACAAAATGTGTCGGCTAGATAAGGGCTTAGGTACTTGGTACTTATGGTCACATACTGAACGTACCTTTACATCACATACAAATGTTGATTGTGCCTGTCCTATCAACAGTTGTCCTGGAATGGAAAACAGTGTTTGAGTAGATCTTACCTGAAGAGGGATAG
The DNA here is from genome assembly GCF_023375975.1 of Astyanax mexicanus. NCBI lineage: Eukaryota > Metazoa > Chordata > Actinopteri > Characiformes > Acestrorhamphidae > Astyanax > Astyanax mexicanus. Next base: position 54,507,671 of record NC_064408.1, read on the forward strand.
TCATGTCGATTTCCTTAGTCTCTTTGAGTCCAAGTGGGATCATGGGCACATTGACCTTCTCACTTTAAGAAAGATAAAGAAAGCATTTATTATTTGTAGCACATGTACACTATTGTATTTGGGCAGCTTGTGCAATTAGTTTATACCTCTCTGTCTGGTAAACTTCCATGCTGCTATTCAGCTCCTCCAGTTCTTCTTTAAGTAGCTGCAGGTTTGAGTTTACAAAACTCAACTCCAATGACACAGTCTCCTTTACTTTCTGATTAGTTGTAGCCCTGAGACACACACCACACACACACTTCAGCCCATGTAACGATGACACGCCCACTTTTTTACACAAACAACTGGTATAAAACCAAAATGCAGCAAAAATAACAGGACATAAATATGGGTGGGCGGTGGGTCATTATGATAACAATGTGAGCTTGTGCAAATATGTTGTTTTTGACTGCAGCCTTTGATAGTGGAAAAAGCTCAAATGCTTAAAATCCCAACACTCTATGCTGCTGTTTTAGAACAAAGACACACATGAACACACACCTGTAGAGATTTTCTGCTCCTGTTCGTAAACGCAGCTCACGGTTGATTTGTTGATTGAGTTTGGCTCGTCTCTGCTGAAGTTTGCTGCGCTGTGTTAACACTAGAGGATCACATCCCTATAACAGACACACATACCCACAAGGCAAAAAAAAGTATAATTCCAATCATTACACAAACTTATGGAAACAAAGCCATTCAGTGGTTTGAGGTGAAATGGTTCATTGTTGAGAAGTCTTTAGTCCAGATTCCTAACAGCTTTAAATATATAGTTCATAAATTCATAAATACTTAAAACAATAGAACAGTATAAGGAACTGATGTAAAGTACAAATTAGGTAGCACAGAAAATTTGTGATAATCACTAGTGCTTTTTTCGATATCTGCTACACAGCCCTGTTCTCCTTTTTCCCCTCAGGCATGACTGATTAATTAGGCTACACACCTTTCCACTTGGTTTATTATATTTTATTTTATTTTTTTACATAAAATAGATAAGCAACTTTGATTTTATTTCAAGAACATTAAAACTTTATGTAGGTTACAGTACTGAACCCCAGCAATCAAAACCTTTGTAGAATTAAATGTGACTTCTTTGGACAGCAAGGTCCATGAGTATTTACATAGACAGTGACGATGTTTCTTATTTTGCCTCTCTAAACAAAATTAACCAAAATGTGAAAAATTAATAATTAAACAAAAAAAATAAATGAATACAGAATTTTTAAACAACTTAGTTTTCACAATCGGAAATGTAACTAAATAAACTAAAAACATACATTTAGTATTTTACAACAGTCAGTTTCTGAGGTTACAGATTCATGAATAACACGAGGGGCGCTCTCTATTAAAGTGTCTGGAAAAGCCTGACCTGGGAGAGATGTTTAAAGCTTAGGTTTGGTAGTTGAATTAAATTGTGTATGCCTTCCTCTGAATATTTCCTTAATTGGAGATTTGTTTTTTGTTTTTGCCTGAAATAAGACCAGATTGTAACAGATTTGCAGTCAGTGACTTTTTGATTGAGTCTCAAACCCATGAACGTATTTTTATGTTATATTGTGAATTTGTTAATGATAAAGAATGGCATCTTAAATAGATCATGATCTAATTTCCAAAATGAAGTCCAAGATTAGCCAGCATGTTGATCTGGATCAATGACAGTCACTTTCACAGCATTGTGAAGGAATTTTGACCCACTCTTCATTACAGAATTGTTTTAATTCCGCCTCATTGGATGGTTTTCAAGCATAAACTGATTTTTTTTAAGTTCCTGCCACAGCATCTTAATAAGATTCAGGTCAGGACTTTGACTAGACCACTCCACAGTCTTCAGCCATTCAAAGTTGGTCTTGATAGTGTGTTTTTGGATCACTGTCCTGCTGATGAACCCAAGTTCGTTTCAGCTTGAGGTCAAAAACTGATGGCCAGACATTCTACTTTAGGACTTTATGGTAGATACCAGAATCAAGGTTCCATTAATCACAGGAAGTCTTTCAGGTCATGAAGCAGCAAAAAAGGCCCAGACCATCACACTACCACCACCATATTTTACTGTAGCTATGATGTTGTTTTTCTGAAATGCAAAATCTTTTGTGAACTTTTGGATTAGTCGTTGCTGCGCTCTTGGGGTAACTACTAAAAAGGTTCACTACTGTTCCACGTTTTTACCATTTGTGCGTAATAGCTCCCACTGTGGTTCACTGGAGTCCCAAAACTTTAGAAATTGTTGTATAGCCTTTTCCAGACTGATAGATCGTAATTACTCTTTTCTTATTTGTTCCTAAATTTCTTTGGATATTGGCATGATGTCTAGCTTTTGAGTATCTTTCGCTCTACATCATTTTGTCAGACAGGTCCTGTTTAAGTGATTTCTTGATTCAGAACAGGTGTGGCAGTAATCAGTCCTGGGTGTGGCTAGATAAATTAAACTCAGGTGTGAGGTTTTAACTGGGAGCAGATTAATAATATTCTTCATTTAAAAACTGCATTTTGTGTTTACTTGTGTTGACTGACTAATATTGCATTTTGTTTGATGATCTAAAACATTTTAGAGTGACAAAAAAAAATCATGAAAGCACACTTTTGTGAGTACACCTCACAGTTAACATGTCCAACCTTTTGCATAGTGTCAATATTATTATCTATCACTGCCTTAACTAGAGCTGCACAGGTTGCTTCTGGAATCCCTTTCCACTGTTCCATAATCACATCAGGGAGCTGGTGGATGTTAAGACACCATACGCACCTCCACCTTCTACTTGAGAATGTCCCACAGATGCTCAACTGCGTTTAGGTCTGAACACATACTTTTAGGCCAGTACACCACTTTTAACTTCAGCTTCCTCAGCACAGCACTTTTCAACTTAGAGGTGTGTTTGGGTCATTATTGTGTTAGAAAACTGCCATGCAGCTCAATTTCTGAAGAGAGGGAATCATGCTCTGCTTCAGAATGTTGGCATACAGCTCCCCAGTGCCGGCAGCAATTATGCAGCCCCAGATCTTGATGCCACCACCACCATGCTTGATTGTAGGCAAGGGACAGTTTTTTGGTACTCCTCACCAGGATGCTGTCACACATGCTGGACACCATCTAAGCCAAATAAGTTTCTTGGTCCATCAGAGCGCAGTTCCAGTAATCCATGTTCTTGAACTTATCTTCAGCACTGTATGAGGGCTTTCTTGTGCATCAGGTTCAGAAGAGGCTCCCTTCTGGGATAATAGCTATATTTAGACACAAGTTTATGCAATGTGCGGCTTATGGTCTGAACACTGCAGGCTGACCTCCCGCTGGCAGCACTCGTGTCTATTTTTTAAAGCCAACATCTGGATATTACACTGAACACGTGGGCTCAACTTCTTAGTTTGACCCTGGAAAAGTCTGTTTCTGGAAACCTGCTGTATGACGTTGGCCATCCTGCTATATTTCAATTTAATATGTTAGCAATCTTCTTATTGCCTAGACAATCATGTGGAGAGCAATTCTTTTTCTCACATCCTTAGAGAATTATTTGTCATTTTAAATATCCACAGGTCAGTATAAGAGAACTGTAACCCCCCAGCCATACAAATCACATGACAAAAGGGATGGACATTTTTGTTTTTATGGTGATGTCCAATGAAAGTATATAATACAATATTAGCAGAGATGGGAGGGGTGTACTCACTTTTGTTGGATACTGTATAACTTACACTAACACACACACACACACACGTTTTGTTCTGTTTATTCATCTATGCTTAATAAAAAGCATAATAGGTAAACAATATCCATAAACATAATCATTATAATAATAATAAAAAAATACAAATAAGTATAACAGGCCTAATTATTAGAAGACTGATGTGTGTTGTAAGAGAGCACTAAGCCATTCTAACCCTGCATATCAGAGAACCCATTACAGTCAGATCTAGGAGAAATGAGTGGCTGTGAGGAGCACTGCGCAGACTCCGCACTACCCGCTGGGTAAGATTAACTCATGGAGTAACGGGATCGTTCCTTTTACTACAATAATAACATTAAAACACCCACCTTTCTGACTGATCCTCCGGAGACCCCCTCCTCCCTCAGCACTGATACCTCTTCCTCTGAGCCAGTGTCCGACATTCTCCTCTCTCCGGGGGGCACTCGCTCACCTGCCCACTACACTCACTGCGTCACGGGGGGCGCGCGGGGCGGCCGGGACCCTGCAGTCCTTAAAGAAACGCGAACTCGGGAGAAGCGGAGAGCGCGCGCCCGTACTGCGACACGAGGTCACGCGACACTCCAGACTGCGTGCATGTCAAACTTCAGCAAATCCGGGAGTTTCACGGTAATCCCCCCTCACACATGGAGCATTCACCAGCAGGACCCACTTAAACCCGGGCTTTGGATTAGTTTCCTACCAGTCCAACCCCTCTATCCAGTAAAAAACTCCGATCTGCAGACGATTCTTCACCATAATGCCAAACCAGAACCCCGGTAGAGAACAACTATCGAAAATAACAGCAAGACACTTGTTGCAGACCCGCTGCTGCAGCTGATCTGCGTCCCTGCTCCGGTTTAAGTCCCAGAACGAGCCCACTCCTCTGCTTTAGCCAATAGGAGCGCGATACAGGTGAGCGACAGCCCAGCTGTCCAATAGGAGCACGAGGTGGAAACTTGATTGGCAGTCCGAGCGCCAACCCCGGAGCAGGTGGGCGTGTTCAAAAGTGATTTGAAGCGGAAAGACGACCGTTGTCCGTGGCAACGCAGAGGCATCGTCAGTCGGGAGGAGTCGATAGTGCAGACAAAGACTTTATACTGAGGCCCAACGTTTCACCCACTGTTCACCACCGCACTGTCCCCCACTGACACACTTCCCACCGTCTCCCCTCACACTGACCCGGGCTAACTTAACCCCGCAGCGCTGTAAAAAACATGTAGACAAACTTTCACATGTTTTTTTTTTTTTTGCATGATCACAACCTGCAAAAGCTATCTTAATCCTGTGAAAACAAAACAGATAGATTATGAAGAAATCCTCCAATCCCCAACTATTTAATTAACCTTGGAAGTCTTCACTTCATTTAAATTTCTTTAGACCTGAATTATGTTCCAATGATGAAAAAATATAAGAATGTTTTCTGTCTGTAATGCACACAAAATTAGACACTACTATCCTAATACAAAATCTGTATTAAAATAAATCCAATTAGCCAAAACATTATAACTTAATATGATAAAAAGAAAAAAGAGTTTTCATTACTTTGCCTTATTTGTTCTGTAGTGTTGACATGCTCTAATGTCCGAGTTGCTGATTTTTATTTGTCCAGTGCAGTGGGCGGGGCTAAGCTACTGTTTCATTGACTGGTTTCTGTTGGACAACAGGTCTTAATCAGGGTTCTGTGTAACAAAACAATTAAAAAATATAATGACATGAAGTCCATTGTAATTGACGCAGGGTCTGAAAGGGTTAGTGCACTGAGGTAATGTACAGACGCAACATAATAAAAACTTCACTACTGTCCAAATACTGAAGGACCTGTCTGTATGACTGCGAAAATAGGCCATAATCAGATGATCAAATGTGGAACGCCCATACATCCTAATGAGATCCTATCCAATTTTTAGCTGGCATGTTGATATGGCCCGATTCAGTGCCACATACGACGTATCTAGGTACCTAATGAATATATATATATATATATATATATATATATATATATATATATATATATATATATATATATATATATATATATACTTTAGCAGTATCCTTAAACATGATAACATATTAGTGGGTAAAATAAAACATTACACAGCTTTGTAAATTTTAATCTTTCAGTTTTAATTACAAGCCAAAGTCATTTGCTATGTAATTGTCAGTACTATAAAGACTACAGAAATACACTCTAAAATTTTTGAAAATAACATCAACACTGAGAATGTATGTGTGATAGAATCTGTGCGCTTTCAACAGCTTTTTAAGAAACATGTAGAAATTATTCTCTAAATCCAAGGTCAAAGGAACCCAAGTGGCTCGGTTGCTTCAGTTGGAGAGCAGAAAATGACTGCCTTTGCTGTTTCCCTTTCGAATGTTAGACACAAGCAAATGAATTCTCTCTGATATAGCCACCTGTAAAAATCAGAAATACAGATTATATAAGCAATAACACAGTGATAAGAAGAATATCTTTGATATTATGTCAAGTAGTTTGATTAACTTTTATATATAGATAAAAAAACACTGACTGTGTAATTTTCTGGCTCCTGCAGTTTCTTGTGGTGAGGATACATGGCTTGGAGGGAGGTCTGGGCATGTACTCGACTCTCGGGTGCAGTGCTCAGGGGTAAAGTGATCTGAAAATTCAAAATATAAAATTTTACCATGTTGAGCGTTAACAGGAAAACGCATAAAGAAAGGATGGGGTTTGGCTGTTAACAGAATTGCAAGTATTGACTACCATTTTCTGACCTTGGATTATCAGGTCATTCACTTCAAAATTTTATTTTTTATAATAACTGCATTACAATGTAATTAATTAAACTAAATATATCTATAACACAACAAGCATTTGATGGCTAAGGTGCTTAGTGCGGGTCAGAACATGATCCTAAATGCTTTCTGAAAAAGTACACAGAGCGCTTATGGTTGTTTAAAGACATTTAGATGATCAGTGATTAAAAAAAGTTTGTTTACCTCACCATGGGAAAACACATCTAATCGAAGGCTGGTCACTTGGGAAGGTGTGACTGACTGGACAGCCTTGTTTAGACCTAATGGGTAATAATTCAACGGTACTCCCACTTTTGGAGCTGGCTCCTCTGACAAGCAGATGAGATCCATTTGAGGATGACCTGTGTGTGAATGCACAAAGAGAAGGAATGAATGACACAGGAAAGCATAAGAAAATATGCGCATGCCGATATTTTAGTAAAAAATAAGTCTAAAATATTTGATTTAGAATTTTGTAAAAATCAAATTAAAATATTCATCATAAAAACACACCAGCATACACTGGCATGCAACATATCCCAAGACCATAGAGGCTAAAGAACACTGCACTGACCTGTGTAATATGTGTCTGGGGTCTACTACACTGAATGTGGACTAACCAGATGCTGCCAGTCACGATCATTACTACCCACTGTGCTGTCCACTGTGGGTGTTAATGCCATCTATGGTGTATTCCAAGAACATGTGACACTGTGGATAAATGACTGTTTACTACCTGCAAAACCTAAAGTGTGGGACATCGGACTCATATAACACACACTACCAGGCTCTGTTAAAACTTCCATAATTCATGTCACCTTGCCATGGGCACACTGGCCAGTGTTCAGCCCCTTTTACAAGAGAACACCTCATAACTTTTACAGGTGTGGGCATCCCCAAACTGTCCCCTAAGGTAACAGTTTATGATCAATTTACATACTGCTATCCCATGATTTTTTTTAAATTTAATATTAAGGGGACACCAGGAGTGTTTTAGCATAGCTACCAAACATCCACGGAATTAACCTAAACAAGCCTAGTCTTAAGTAATCGTTAACAGTGGTAAGTGCTATTATTGCACTGAAACTCTGGCTCATAAAATGATCCTATTTAAAACAAAAAACAAGACTACAAAAAACTCTGTAAACGTAAGAGAAAAGGGATTGGGTTTGAGGAAAAGGAAAAGTGGCCAGACCCTCAGTATCCAGCAGTCTGTAGATTGCCTTTCTGCCTGGAAGTGTGCTCTTTTCTGGGTCCTCACTCAGCTTCATCCTGGGGCAGCCTCTGACCTCTACCAACTTACAAAAAGTGCAAAAATACATGAATATAAACACATGAGGCTTCATCTTAGGCCTGTCCTGATAATTACATCAATTGATCGTACAATAAATAGACGTAACTTCCACTGACCCCAGTACTGCCCGTTGTATTTTTTTAGCAAGTACATTAGCAGGACATTAATGTGCATGAGCAGGTGTGTTGACTGTTTTAAAACAGTGGTTTTCTGTTTAATTTATTTAAGTACAATATTTATACATATTTTTATTACAATTTCTGAATACCCTTAATAATTAAACATTGCTAATAAATGATCATTATAAAAGAACTCTTAAAATGACAATTCATCAGTTACTGCATACTGGTTATTATTTTTGGGAAACTGGTTAATTTTTTATAACAAGAATTAAAACCTATTTTCATTGTTGTTTTTGCGTGGGTTACCTTATATACACAGCCAAGGGAGGGCTGACTTGTGCAGGTCACAAGGTGAGTTCCAACTCCCACTACATCAATCTCATTGTCCTGACAGAGACAGAAACAAGGGTAGCATAAGGTTAGCATCATAAAATTACCAATCATGCTTGAACTAAACTGTAAATTAACAATACCTCTCTAGTAAGAAGCCTTTAAAAAAACTTACTCTTTTGTTGAGCTCAACAAGACTCTGTTCAGAGACGCTGTTAGTACCAACGATGAGGAGAGACTCAAACTTAGGGACGGAAAAACTACAGAAAGCAGAGAGAAACATCTGATTAGCATCTGTCTGTAATCAACAGAATTATATCAAGGAGTTGGAAGGATGGTTTGTTACTGACTGTTTGCTGCACTCTCTGAAAACACAACGCACTTCTACAGACTGCTTGCAGAGGTCGCCACTATCCAGCCTCACTCCTAGTGGCTGATACTGCAGCTCGCACAGAGCAAGGCCAACAGCACAAAAACACAGTACCCCGCTACTGCAATAAAACACGTTTAACAATAGAACATATTTAACATTCTTCTTATTCCATACCGTCAAACTATGTTAATCTCAGAAACCAGGTGTTACCAGCTGACATTGTAGCTGTCGATCACCGGCAGGAAGTTGTTGGGATAGGCAATAGCGTACGACAGTAAGGCCGCAAGCTCTCCTTCCCGCACCTGCTGAGGTCTAGCTCCCAGTAACTGGCACACACGTCCTAACCAGCCCTTCACTAAAGAGAGGAAGTCAATGGGGTCATCACCCTCAGAGGGCACCAGAGTCTGCAGTGAAATTAGAAAATCAACAACAATTTTTTATGTATCTTGCATGCAGTTACTTGAATAAACATGCACTATACACTCTATTATATATTATACACACACACATTTACCATATTTGTCCACAACTTCATGTGTGATCATGTGTAATCCTTTACACAGTCAACTGGAAATAGATTAAAACAGCATTCAAAATAGTTTATATATATACATAAACTATTTTGAATGCTGTTTTAATCTATTTCCAGTTGACTGTGTAAAGGATTACACATGATCACACATGAAGTTGTGGACAAATATGGTAAATATTAACAAGTCAATACATTTTCCTTCTTGAATAATTTAACAGTACTTGGTAAAAATACATAATATTTTCAGAATCAAAGCTTATCTCAACACTCTGAACCCAGATTCTGTCATTAATGTTCACAAATAAATGTTGTAATGTTGCAAACTGAAATAAAACTAATAGTCTCTAACCAGCACAAGTCAAAGACTTAAATACATTAAATTATTTGGATTAATTTAACACAATCAAAACGGAACTTAGTAACTCAGTAAAAACTGAAAATTTAGCAGATACTTGTATCCAGAGCAATGTTCAATGACAGGTGAATATAACATTTGAAGTTTTGCCAAAAGACTCGTATCTGGACAAATAATTTAAACAATTACCTAAAATTTACCTACATGCTGTCAGATGCTTTACTGGCCTGTCACTCACGAAAACTTTCTGCTGGGAAATATTCTCTTATATTCTTTAAGGCGTGAAATGCAGCGAATGCGTACAGCACAGCTGCAGTTTCTCTGAAGTCATTATGGTCACTGTGACATTAATCAATGTGAACAATGAGTCATTCCTGATTTGGTCACAAATGCACCTTCTTCAGTGTTAATACTGTGTCTATTTTACACTTCTGTACATCTAGTACAGGTTAGTAACAGAAAACGAGGTCATGACGCACCTGTGGCCATACCTCCTCCAGAGAGGAGAAGGATGTGACGTACGAGTGTGCCATGGTGCCTGCCACTGGAATCCCAAAGAGACGCCCAGCCAGAGCATTACTCGTCAAATCAAAACCTGAGGCCAGAAAGACAGCTAAAGGGTGCATGCGCTTTCACACTGCTCTAGATTCATGGCAAGCTGGGCTACGAATACAATCAGGAAAAGGTCAGGAAAAATATGCAAATTACACTTTATTATGTAATAATGTGCATTATTAATGATCAAAAGATCTTTAATAAGGTGTCATTAACTGGGCATGCAGTAAAACTGTTTTTTAAGATAACTAGCACAGCATTACACCAGCTCATTGCACACAAACATATTTAGAAAGCAAATGCAGCCAATTATGGCTTTAATATTTAATACCTAATCTTTTAAGTTAAACTGTGTAAATCATTACCTAAACACTCACTTACGGTTATCTCTCAACTAGATTACCTAATGAGACAAAAAGTATTGTAAAATTTTGTCCAAAAATTTTGCCCTATAAGGTGCACTGGATTATAAGGCGCACTATAAAAAACATTATAAGGCACACTCTCAGTAAATGTCTATTTTCTAGTATGTTTTCGCACTATAAGGTGCACCAGATTATGAGGCGCACTATCAATAAATGTCTATTTTCTGGTCTATTTTCATACATAAGGTGCATTATGCAACACTAGTTAGGAACAGAGGTGTCGCCATGTTTCCTTCTAATTAAGCAGATCTCACCGCTGGGTGTCGAGACCTGTAAAGCAAAGCTAAGTAAACAAAATTGTAATTCTTAAAAAAAATATATATATATTTTAATTGAGCACTGGATGTTGATCCACATCTACATCTATATATGTGAGTGAAGCGCTTCCGTCTATTTATAGTAACAGATTTCCACTAAGGCGATTCGTCCACTGTAGCTTGTTTTAACACAGTAAACACGCAGGCTACAGGCTGATAATACCTCTGAACGGCAAAAGAGCTAGCGCTTAGCACGGTTAGCGGGTAATGCTAATACTACCCCAGCAGTGCTAGCCGGTATTAGCAACAGGATACAGGCTAATAATACTCAGCTCTGAATGGGGAAAGAGCTAACGCTCAGTGTGATTAGCAGCAGGCCACAGGCTGATGTACTCTAGAGCTGAAAGCAGTTAACGCTAATACATTTAGACTCTCGATGCTGGAGAACTTACCTGAAACTCATGTATAACGCTGCACTTTACTGCTCCTTACAACCTGACTGGTAAAATTCAAACATTAGGCGCACCGGGTTGAAAGGTGCACTGACGACTTTTGGGAAGGATCAAGTGTGCCTTATAGTGCGAAAAATATAATTGTATATAATTTTTAATCTATTTGTGCAAAGTATGAATGGAATCAACAACTCTGTCAAACCTGCCTGAAACAGCTGACAATTTCAGGTGAAAAGGAAAATTTGAATCATTATGAAAAAAACGTAAGAAGTAATTTTAAATACCACATTTATTCAGTAAAAGTAAGCGGTGGGGAAGAAAATGTCTCGAATGCCTAGGCTTCTTTTCTCACCCCCCAGGTTTGGTTGCATTCTGCCTTTTGGACAGACTTTTATAACATTAAATACAAAAAAAAAGAGATTCCGAGAGAAAGACAACATAGACTTTGAAGTAAGCTAAATGCAAGTGGGTATCATCTTTCATAGCTTACATTAAATTAGTTCATGTGCTTGATTTTTTTATTTGTATTATTTTTAAGACCTGTCAAAAATGTCAGATGTACAGTAAAACATCCAAATTAAATGTATTACATATACATGCTTATATATCCACAGAGCAAGTGTACCGCTATAGCAGCCCTTGTATGCCTATAGTTACCTCCTATATATGTATAGCGAGAAGCAGTCAGTCCTCCATCCGGTCCTTGAGCTCTCCTTAGGCCCATTTCCAGAAGCCGGCGTCTTGGGCCTGCGGCAATGCGAAAGCGTGCAGCATTGGTGCACACCAGACTAAGGATAAACAAAGAAGCTAAATAATTAAACACTTGCCTTAAACCACTTTTTATTAAGGATGCCCTGATCCAGTCCAGTGATTTAGAATCAGGCTGATGTGATTGAAGCAGTGACAAAAATGCTTTTCATTTGTAAGAGTATTAGTATGCTGGCTTTACCAGTTAGTAGCAAAAAGCTCTCCAGCTAACCAGAACTAAAGTTAAAGTTAAAGACATTTGTTAGTTCATGTGTCCATATTTAAAGTTTAAACAACTCTCCTTTAAAATGGTTGTGTTTTTTTTTATTGTGTTGTTTTAAGGAAACTGGAAGCTGAGTGGTCAAAGAAGTCAGTCATCCGGGCAGCATCAAAGTACTCAGATCAGAGCAGATCATATGGCAAAACACTTGACCAGGACACCCTATTTGAAATATTATACATTATCAAATAGACTTGCTTATGTGGTTTCAGGTCAGTAATAAACTTAATCCAATTAATCCAATAAACAAACCTGGCATAGTTGACCAGACAGAGCAGACTGGTTTCTAGCAACTGAACAACAGCAAGGGGACCAGACACCTCCAAAAGTGGAACCTGGAAACAACAAATATCACCATCTCTGCCTTTTAACATGCATCTCAAATTAAAGTGATGAAGAGGTTTTGTGAGCATTAGATGTACCCTGGCAAAGACAACCGTGCCCTCAGCTACAGCACTGATGGAAACAGCAGAGCAGTCTAACCCTTTCAGGAAAGTGAAGAAATCTGGGTCTGTGTTTGATGGTAGAACTGAGCGCAGGTACTCTACATCTGTGTAACCCACACACACACACACACACACACACACACGAAGACACACACGAAGACACACAGTTTCATATTCAGTTTCATGATCTATACAGACTTCACTGAGATGCACATACATCAACATATTGTTAGCTTACTGATCATCAAAACCTTGCTTTCTTTGTCTTGATCCAAACATCGAAAAGGTACATTTCCATAGAATGTTAAAATATGTTTAATTTCTGACTTTTTGCAGACCAGTTAATTTTCAATTCGACTTTTTACACATAATATATTTGTCTGAGATACATGCAACTGTATGTCTTACACAATCTGAACTGTATAAAATGTAGATTTCATGAAGGTAAATTGAGAACAATACATGTAAAACCTTACAACACTTCATTTATTTCATCAAAAAAAAAAGAAGATCAGGAAATGTCTGACCTCTGTCACTGCAAACAAAGATTTCTGTACCAAATATTAAGTCCTTTTTTTCTGGATCTGGATGTTTCTCACATTTAAAAGTGTGCCTATGATAAAATGATAGACCTCTACATTCTTTGTAGGAGGGAAAATTAGCTAAATTTGCATTGTTTCAAATACTTTTCCCACTGTACCTGGAAAGAAAAGCTAAAATCTTGATCTTTTGTATCATATTCATCTTTTAAATGTCAAATGTTTCCAGTCTACAGCAAAAATAAGGGGATTGGTCTTACTTTGAAGGGGAGTGTATATGATAAATATATGATGTGATTAAGATAACACACTGCTAAATTATCAGACAAAATAGACTATAAACAACACAGGTAAACACAAAATGCTATTTTTAAATGAAGGTGTTTATTATTAAGGAATAAAAAAATCCAAACCTACATGACCCTGTGTGAAAAAGTGATTGCCCCCTTGTTAAAACATACCGTCACTGTGGTTTCTGACACTTGAGTACACTGTCTCTAACCACACCAAGGCCTGATTATTGCCACACCTGTTCTCAATCAAGACATCACTTAAATAGGACCTGCCTGACAAAGTGAAGTCCACCAAAAGATCCTTAAAAGCTACACATCAGCAGAGATCTAAAGAAATTTAGGAACAATTGAGAAAGAAGGTAATTGAGATCTACCAGTCTTTAAAGGATTATAAAGCCAGTTCCAAAGCTTTGGGAATTTAACGAACCACAGTGAGAGCCATTGTCCATTAATGGCGAAGACATGGAACAGTGGTGAACCTTCCCAGGAGTGGCCGGCCGCCCAAAATTACCGTAAGAGCGCAGTGCTGACTCATTCAAGAGGTCACAAAAGACCACACACCAACATCCAAAGAACTGCAGGCCTCACTTGCCTCAGTTAAGGTCAGTGTTCATGCCTCCACCACCAGAAAGAGACTGGGCAAAAATGCCCTACATGGCAGAGTTCCTAAATGACACCACTGCTGAGCAAAAAGAACATTAAAGCATGTCTCAACTTTTCCAGAACACATCTTGATGATCCTCAAGACTTTTGGGAAAACATTCTGTGGACCGATGAGAGAAAAGTTGAACTCTTTGGAAGGTGGGTGTCCCAGTACATCTGGTGTAAAAGAAACCCTGCATTCCAGAAAAAGAACATTATACCAACAGTAAAACATGGTGGTGGTAGTGTGATGGTCTGGGGCTGTTTTGCTGCGTCAGGGCCTGGAAGACTTGCTGTGATAAATGGAACTATGAACTCTGCTGTCTACCAAAAGATCCTGAAGGAGAATGTCCGACCATCTGTTCCTGACCTCAAGCTGAAACGAACTTGGGTTCTACAGCAAGACAATGATCCAAAACACACCAGCAAGTCCACCTCTGAATGGCTGAAGAACAACAAAATGAAGACGATTGAGATGTTGTGGTATGACCTTAAAAAGGCCGTTCATGCTCGAAAACCCTCCAATGTGGCTGAATTACAACAATTCTGCAAAGATGAGTAGAGCCAAAATTCCTTCACAACGCTGTAAAAGAGTCATTGCAAGTTATCACAAAAGCTTGGTTGCAGGTGGGTGTGACCCACTGACATCCCTAACCTTCTGCATTCTTCTGATGCTTTTCAATGCAGTAGGTTTTGGGTCATCATGCTGGTTCATAAAGAAGGATCAGTTTGGTTGAACATTTCTTTAAACTCAGACAAAATGTTTTTGTTTACTTACAGGTTGATTAAACATCAATTAAGATTAACGAGCCTGTTCCAGAATAAACCTGGCAGGGCCAAGCCATGACACTACCCCCACATAGATGAGCTGGTTTGTTTGGAATCATGAGCAGATCCCTTCTTTCTCCAAACTTTAGCCTTTCAATCACACTGGTAAAGGGTAATCTTTGTCTCCTCAGTCTATAATCAGTCCACAGGCTTTAATCTGTACCTCGTGGAAAATTCCAGAGTGGCCATCTTATTCTTATTGCTGATTAGTGGTTTTGATCTTCTGCTAAAGCGTCTGAACTTTTGTTAATGAAGTCTTCTGTGAAGAGAAGATTGTGATATCTTCACTCCTTTCCTCTGGAGGTTGTTGCTGATATCACTAACAGTTGTACAGTAACTCTGTCTACCTGTGTGCACAGGCAAAACCCAAATCTGAAACTAAGTGTAGAATTTCACCTCTATTTTTTGTTTGAATGATATATGTAACTGGCAGGCCCGTTACAATATTTTTGGTCATAAGAAAAATGGGTGGGTTAACACAGAAGGTGCTATCTTCTAAACTGCGTATTAGATCGAGATGTAAATACCTGGGACTAAAAGCTGAAATGTTAATGTTTTGACAGATTTTCATCTTTTAAAATCAAGCACAAGTGTTTTCTGTCTACAATAGAAATAAATCGATTGACCTCACTGTTCCAATAATTTTGGAGGGGACTGTACAAATATATGTGTGACTGCCAAACCATAAATTTCCCATTAATGTGTAATCTGCTTGTGTGGATATTTTTGTGCGTGGTTTATATGTCACTTTATAATCCGTCTTTAGTTATGTTTAATCTTTTAACTAGTTTTCTTCTAAAGATTACATCCCTGAGACAAACCAAAATTCAAATAGGGAGACATCTATCCGATTCCATTTAATTTGATTGCTAAACTACACTTATAATAGTACTAGTAGACGTTGATATTTCTTTTATTTTGCCCCACAAGAGCCGACATTTTACCAATTAGGTTACAAGGTGGTAATGTTTGTGAAAATTACCAGACAATTTCTTCAAAAGGCACATGCGGAGTTTGTCTGCCATAGCTGTTCATCATTGATAGAATGTTTTTCGAATGCTCTGTCCCCACATCAACCCATTACAATTATCCTTATTAGTTATTCTTTTCCCCCTTTAGAACACATTAAGAACATTAGTGGTTATCTCTGTAAGGACCTACCAGAAAATAATAGATAATGAAAAAAATAAATAAATGCAAGGTGGAAGGAGTGTGGTAAAGATAGGGTTTAGGATTCTGTTAATATGTTAGTGTTGGAGAATGCTGAGTTGGCCGGGCCTAGGATTATAAAGTTCAAGACCTTTGCTCCACTTTATAGCCATGGAGCACTCTGGAGAAGTGATAATGCTTATGCAAGTATAGATTGAAAAGAAGAAAACTTACAGAGTGATGGGGTCTGTATCGCATCAGTTAGATCAGACCTTCTGTAAGACAGACCTTGACTGGCCATATGTATACACTATTGCAGATATTTTGACTTGATTTTGTATAAAGTATTTTAAAATTAAAGCGTTATTATATTGTTATATTTTACACAGTTGCATGGAAAAGTTAATGAACCATTAGAAACCATTTACATTTCTGCACTGACTAACAAACACAATCTAACTAAAGTAATCACACACAAACAATGTCACATAATCTTGAAACACCTTATTCTTTTGTTGCTGTCTTTGGGTCCTGTGTTTCTTCTGTACTGCTGGAAGGTGCAATGTTTTTGAGCCTAGGTAATGGACTACTGATTCTCCTGTCAAAAGTTTTGATACACCTATAAATTCACTGTTTCCTTAATGATTGTAGGATGCATGATTTATGGTGCTCCCACCACCATGCTTCACAGTTGGAATAAGGTTTTGGTGTGCAGTGTTCTTTTCCTTCCAAACACGGCATTGCCCAGTTGTGCTTAAACCTTTCACTTTGTTCTGTCTGTAAAACAAAGACCAATAGAACATTTTCCAAAGCACTGTTAAATATTTTGTCCTTTCATGAACACTATTGTTGTTTATATAGATACATGAATGAAGGTTTTTGCAGTTTGTAGAGTCTTCAGCAGGTTATTGCTGATACTCACATGGCATTTTTAATTGCATCAGAGCTGCCCATTGTTCTAACTCCTAGGCATTTCTTAATTAGTAAACAATTTGTCTAGCAATGGACTGATGTACAGTCAGGTATTTAGTGTTTTTTTTTTCTTTTTTTTTACTGCCAATTTCAGCTTTGTGTCTCATCGACCAGCAGGACCAAAATCAAAAGAAAGCAGCATATTTAACTGTACCTCTTAATATTAAAAACATTTGCAGACAAGAATAATGGGTTAAGGTAAATAAACAATTAATGGCATATTCCGTCAAATCGGTACAATTTCTTTCCCCAGGAAATTACATGTGTAATGTAATATGTGCACACAAAATAACTTTAAAATACACTTTATTAATCACAGTATCTTGTACATTGACCTAATTGCAAAAGTAAGATATGATATTAAAAACATAATTAAAAACTACATAGAACACTGAAAAACAGCATTGTTTACCTGTTCCCACTTTCTTACTAAAAACTTTAATTTTTTGCATTTTTTTTGCATTGTTGTGTGACTTGAAATCATATATATGCTTTAAAAAAATCATAACAAATCCATAATATTTAAGTTAAAATACACATTTTAGTTGCGTCATTCAGTCCTGTTACCGTAAAACATCATCTGAACAATCTAGAACATTCTACAAGTCACATTCACAACAGAAATTTACATCAGTTGGTTCTTTTGAAGACCATGGGAAGATTAAAATTAAGTCCCCTCATTTGTTTTTCTGTATATTTGATCTTATTCTAACTAAGGATGTCAATCTCAACACTCTGTCCTGTTACTTAAATTAATTCTTGGATCTTATTTGTTTATTTTTAAAATACAATTTTGTGAAAATCACTAGAATGTGCTCAGTGTCCTCATGCTATTAGCATAGCTGCCATTAAACTATTTTTATGTTTTTGCTAATTCTGTACTAAAAACTCAGGTCTGTTACTTTTAATTATGTTACACAAAACATAAAAAGTAACAGAAATGAGTGCCAGTAACAGGAGTGAGTTCCAGTAACAGGAATGGGTATTGTCCTCTGGTATATTAATTTATTAATGTTAATA
Organism: Astyanax mexicanus; assembly: GCF_023375975.1. NCBI lineage: Eukaryota > Metazoa > Chordata > Actinopteri > Characiformes > Acestrorhamphidae > Astyanax > Astyanax mexicanus. The sequence goes on from NC_064408.1 coordinate 54,525,773, forward strand.
TTGGTTCATCATTTGTTTATTAAATTGCATGATAATACATTTTAGGTTTGTGTTTTCTTGACAGGAAAAAAATTATCTTAGCCTATTTTAGAAAAATACAATGTGCATGCACATAGTGATTTTTTTGTCATAAACATCAAGTATTTAAACATCAACCATTTGCTTAAAATAAAGACTTTCTTGAGAGAAAATTAGGAGTTAGTGGACTTGCTTTTAAACATGCTTTTTAAATGTCAGATGAGTTTTGGTAACAGGACTGGTTTCTAATCTTCGGAAAATTTCAGCAAAGCTGCCTGAGATTACATGGTTTGAATAGTTAACTATATATAATTAGTATCAGAGTTGAAAAAAATATAAATATAAATATAACTAGTATCAATTACGTCTAAAACGTCTCGTGAATGTGAGCGCATATTTCTGGTGCTTTATCTTCTGTATACTGCAGGACCGCTACAAATGGTACAAATCATGTTTGGCTCTTAACCCAGTTCCGTGGCACGGAGCTCCACACACAGACCACGTGACAAGACCTGTAGTAAACTTGACCCGCTAAGAGACAAACACGAACTACAGACAGAGCGCTGAGCCTGCGGACAAACTCCAGCTGCACTGCGCGCGCGCTGAAGTTTGGGGTTGTGTATATTATTATTGCGCAATGTCTCAGCTGCCTCACGCGCTGTCAGTCTGTCCGTCAGTCTGTGTGTTAGTCCTCCAGCAATGTGTGTGTGTGTGTGTGTGTGTGTGTGTGGACACTAACCTTCATCGGTGAAGTGAAAGTTCCTGAGGAACAGCAGACAGTCGGTCAGTCCCGCAAACACGGAGAATCCGCCGCTGAACGGGTTGTCCCGGAAGAACAGCTCGAAGACTGCGGGCTCCTGGTGTCTGCCCGCGCGCCAGTACGCGTACGCCATGGTGAACTGGTACAGGTCTGTGAGCAGCGGCGGCGCCCGCTCGCGCACCGAGCGCTCCAGAGTCACCCACGCCTCGCTCAGCTGCGCCGCCATCTTCACTCCCCCACCGAATACACTACCAGCAGCAGCACGTGGAGCCGCGGGTCTGCCAGGACACCGAGTACCCAACCCCGCCCCTCCCTCACCGCCGATCCGCCCCCTATAGATGTCAGTCTCCCCCCTATAGGTGGTCCTACCAGGATATAGTGTGCTGTACTGCATCTCTCTCACCTTCTCACTCCCTCACATTTTGCCCTCTCACTCTCTCAAACTTTGCCCCATTACTCTCTTGCTTCCTCTCTCACACTTTTTTCATCTCTCATACTTTGCCCTCTCACTCTTTCTCTCACACACACTTGCTCCCACTCTCACACGTTCTGCCTCCCTCTCATATTTTGCTCTCCCAATCACTTTCCCTTTCTCACTTTCTCCCTCTTTTATATTTTGCCCTCTCTCTCACTTTCTCCCGCTCTCATATTTTGCCCTCTCTCACTGTCTCTATCTCTCAGCTGCAGTATAATGGTAGACCATTTCATATTAAAATACTCAAAATATTCTGAACAATGAATTGTACATGCGTCCGGTATCCCTGTTTGTTACCTTATCGCAATTGTCTATTTTCTCATCTTTTTATTACTATGACTTTTATTATTATTAAGTTGGCTTGGAAAAGCCAACTTCTTGTTCTTCGTAATCTTCTTCTTATTAAGTTGGCTTGGAAAAGCCAACTTCTTGTTCTTCGTAATCTTCTTATTATTATTATTATTATTATTATTATTATTCTTACGCCTTTTTTTCTGTACGCTACTCCTCCTAGAGCTTTCAACGTAGAATCACGAAACTTTCACGGATCGTAGGACCTATGCCAACTTAGCGTGCTTGTGCTTTTTGGAGCGATTTATCGTACGGTTTTCGTAAAAACTTCGTAAACGTACGCATTTTTTCCCCATAGGAATGAATGGGGCGAAATTTTAAATGTCCGTAACCGCCACAATTTTTGAGATACGAAGACCAAATTTGGCGAGCTTATAGATCTTACCGAGATCTTTAAATTAATAAAGTTGCGAAGCGATATGACGTACGGTTTTCGTACAATTTTCGTACGAAGTTTTCCCATAGAAATGAATGGGGGGCCCAGAGTTCCATCTCGCACACGAGCAGCTCTGCGCACGGAACCCCTTCTCTCCCCTGCTCCTCCAGTACTGTGAGTGTATGGAGGAGCTGCTGTATGGAGCAGCTATCAGTCAAAAGTTTGGACACCCCGGCACCCCAGCCAGGGTTTAGCAACCACCTATTAACTGCTTAGCAACCACTCTCTCTTTCTCACTCTCTCTTTCGCTCTCTACTTCTCTAATTCTCACTCTCTTTCCCACTCTCTCTCTATTTCTCTACTTCTCACTCTTTCTTTTGCTCTCTACTTCTCTACTTCTCACTCTCTCTTTTGCTCTCTACTTCTCTATTTCTCACTCTCTTTTGCTCTCTACTCCTCTATTTCTCACTCTCTTTCTCACTCTCTCTCTACGTCTCTATTTCTCACTCTATTTCTCACTCTCTCTCTACTTCTCTATCTCACTCTCTCTTTCTCACTCTCTCTACGTCTCTATTTCTCACTCTCTCTCTACTTCTCTATCTCACTCTCTCTTTCTCACTCTCTCTACTTCTCTAATTCTCACTCTATCTTTCCCACTCTCTCTCTACTTCTCTATTTCTCACTCTTTCTTTTGCTCTCTACTTCTCTACTTCTCACTCTCTCGTTTGCTCTCTACTTCTCTGTCTCACTCTCTCTTTTGCTCTCTACTTCTCACTCTCTCTTTTGCTCTCTACTTCTCTATTTCTCACTCTCTCTCTATGTCTCTATTTCTCACTCTCTACTTCTCTATTTCTCACTCTCTCTTTCTCACTCTTTTCTACGTCTCTATTTCTCACTCTCTCTACTTCTCTATTTCTCACTCTTTCTCACTCTCTCTCTACGTCTCTATTTCTCACTCTCTCTCTACGTCTCTATTTCTCACTCTCTCTCTCTACTTCTATATTTCTCACTCTCTCTACTTCTATATTTCTCACTCTCTTTTTCACTCTCTCTCTACGTCTCTATTTCTCTTTATTTCTCACTCTCTCTACTTCTATATTTCTCACTCTCTTTTTCACTCTCTCTCTACGTCTCTATTTCTCACTCTCTCTCTACTTCTCTATTTCTCACTCTCTTTCTCACTCTCTCTCTACGTCTCTATTTCTCACTCTCTATACTTCTCTATTTCTCACTCTCTCTTTCTCACTCTCTCTCTACTTCTCTATTTCTCACTCTCTCTTTCTCAATCTCTCTACTTTTCTATGTCTCTTTCTTTCTACTTTTCTATTTCTCTATTTCTCTCTTACTCTCTCTTTATTTCTCGCTCTTCTCTCTACTTCTCTTTCACTCTACTTTTCTGTCTTGCTTTCTCTTTCTATCTATCTCTCTACTACATCCTTTTTCTTTCTCTACTTCTTTATTTCTCGATCTCTCTTTTTCCCTAATTCTCTTTCTCTCGCTCAATATTTCTCTCTACTTGTCACTCTTTTTCTCACATTCTCTGGTGTTCTTTCTCTACTTCTCACGCTGATTTTCTCTCTACTTCTCTATTTCAGGCTCTCCCTTTTTCTGTACTTCTACATTTAACACTCTTTCTTTTTATCTACTACTGCCTAGGAACCAGTTAGATACACCTTAGCAACCACCTGGAAAACATTAGCAACTGCCTAGCAACCACTTAGCAACCATGTGTAATACGTTAGCAACTGCCTAGCAACCAGATAGCAACACCTTAGCAACCACCTGGAAAACGTTAGCAACTGCCTAGCAACTGCTTAGCAACCACTTTAGAAATGGTAGCAACTGCCTAGCGACCAGTTAGATACACCTAGCAACACCTTAGCAACCACCCCAGATACCATAGCAACATCTTAGCAACCACCTAGCAACACCTTAGCAACCACCCTAGACACCATAGCAACACCTTAGCAACCGCCTAGCAACACCTTAGCAACCACCTTGCAACCACCTAGCAACACCTTAGCAACCACCCCGGATACCATAGCAACACCTTAGCAACCACCTAGCAACACCTTAGCAACCACCTAGCAACACCTTAGCAACCACCCTGGATACCATAGCAACACCTTAGCAACCACCTAGCAACACCTTAGCAACCACCTAGCAACACCCTAGCAACCACCTAGCAACACCTTAGCAACCACCCTGGATACCATAGCAACACCTTAGCAACCACCTAGCAACACCTTAGCAACCACCTAGAAACACCTTAGCAACCACCCAGGATACCTTAGCAACACCTTAGCAACCACCTAGCAACACCTTAGCAACCACCCTGGATACCATAGCAACACCATAGCAACCACCTAGCAACACCTTAGCAACCACACCATAGCATCCACCCCGGATACCATAGCAACACTTAAGCAACCGCCTAGCAACCACCTAGCAACACCTTAGCAACCACCCCGGATACCATAGCAACACCTTAGCAACCACCTAGCAACACCTTAGCAACCACCTAGCAACACCTTAGCAACCACCTAGAAACACCTTAGCAACCACCCAGGATACCATAGCAACACCTTAGCAACTGCCTAGCAACCACCTAGCAACACCTTAGCAACCAACCAGGATACCATAGCAACACCTTAGCAACCATCTAGCAAAACCTTAGCAACCACCTAGCAACACCCTAGCAACCACCTAGCAACACCTTAGCAACCACCTTGCAACCACCTAGCAACACCTTAGCAACCACCCCGGATACCATAGCAACACCTTAGCAACCATCTAGCAAAACCTTAGCAACCACCTAGCAACACCCTAGCAACCACCTAGCAACACCTTAGCAACCACCTTGCAACCACCTAGCAACACCTTAGCAACCACCCCGGATACCATAGCAACACCTTAGCAACCACCTAGCAACACCTTAGCAACCACCTAGCAATACCTTAGCAACCACCCTGGATACCAAATCAACACCTTAGCAACCACCTAGCAACACCCTAGCAACCACCTAGCAACCACCTAGCAACACCTTAGCAACCACCCTGGATACCATAGCAACACCTTAGCAACCACCTAGCAACACCTTAGCAACCACCCCGGATACCATAGCAACACCATAGCAACCACCTAGCAACACCTTAGCAACCACCTAGCAACACCTTAGCAACCACCCTGGATACCATAGCAACCGCCTAGCAACACCCTAGCAACCACCTAGCAACACCTTAGCAACCACCCTGGATACCATAGCAACACCTTAGCAACCACCTAGCAACACCTTAGCAACCAACCCGGATACCATAGCAACACCTTAGCAACCACCCCGGATCCCATAGCAACACCTTAGCAAACACCTAGCAACCCTTTAGCAACCACCTAGCAACACCTTAGCAACCACCCCAGATACCATAGCAACACCTTAGCAACCACCTAGCAACACCTTAGCAACCACCCCAGATACCATAGCAACCAGTTAGCAACCACCTGGAAAATATTAGAAACTGCCTAATAACCACTTAAAAACCATTTGGAATACGTTAGGAATTGCCTAGCAACAAGTTAGCAACAGCTTAGCAACCACCTGGAATATGTTCGCAACTGCCTAGCAACCAATTAGCAAGCACTAAGCAACGATGTGGACTACATTAGCAACTGCCTAGCAACTACCTAGCAACCACTTAGCAACACTTTACTTTATAAGATAATTATAAGCTTTTCACCATGTTAGCCAAAACTTTTTGGACTTCAACATTTAGCCGAAAGTCAACAGCATAGCAACCACTCTTCACACGCTTTAGACAGAAATATCTTAGCAACCATTTTAACTATTCAACGTTATTTAACTATTTAACGTACTTTTCCAAGCCAACTTAAAGTTCGTTATCGAACTTTCCTTTTCTAGTTATTATTATTAAGTTGGCTTGGAAAAGCCAACTTCTTGTTCTTCGTAATCTTCTTATTATTATTATTATTATTATTCTTACGCCTTTTTTTCTGTACGCTACTCCTCCTAGAGCTTTCAACGTAGAATCACGAAACTTTCACGGATCGTAGGACCTATGCCAACTTAGCGTGCTTGTGCTTTTTGAAGCGATTTATCGTACGGTTTTCGTAAAAACTTCGTAAACGTACGCATTTTTTCCCCATAGGAATGAATGGGGCGAAATTTTAAACGTCCGTAACCGCCACAATTTTTGAGATACGAAGACCAAATTTGGCGAGCTTATAGATCTTACCGAGATCTTAAAATTAATAGCAGGTTGCGAAGTGATACGACGTACGGTTTTCGTACAATTTTCGTACGAAGTTTTCCCATAGAAATGAATGGGGGGCCCAGAGTTCCATCTCGCACACGAGCAGCTCTGCGCACGGAACCCCTTCTCTCACCTGCTCCTCCAGTACTGTGAGTGTATGGAGGAGCTGCTGTATGGAGCAGCTATCAGTCAAAAGTTTGGACACCCCGGCACCCCAGCCAGGGCTTAGCAACCACCTAATAACTGCTTAGCAACCACTCTCTCTTTCTCACTCTCTCTTTCGCTCTCTACTTCTCTAATTCTCACTCTCTTTCCCACTCTCTCTCTATTTCTATATTTCTCACTCTTTCTTTTGCTCTCTACTTCTCTACTTCTCACTCTCTCTTTTGCTCTCTACTTCTCTATTTCTCACTCTCTTTTGCTCTCTACTCCTCTATTTCTCACTCTCTTTCTCACTCTCTCTCTCTACGTCTCTATTTCTCACTCTATTTCTCACTCTCTCTCTACGTCTCTATTTCTCACTCTCTTTCTCACTCTCTCTCTACGTCTCTATTTCTCACTCTATTTCTCACTCTCTCTCTACTTCTCTATCTCACTCTCTCTTTCTCACTCTCTCTCTACGTCTCTATTTCTCACTCTCTCTCTACTTCTCTATCTCACTCTCTCTTTCTCACTCTCTCTCTACTTCTCTAATTCTCACTCTATCTTTCCCACTCTCTCTCTACTTCTCTATTTCTCACTCTTTTTTTTGCTCTCTACTTCTCTACTTCTCACTCTCGTTTGCTCTCTACTTCTCTGTCTCACTCTCTCTTTTGCTCTCTACTTCTCTATTTCTCACTCTCTCTCTACGTCTCTATTTCTCACTCTCTCTCTACTTCTCTATTTCTCACTCTCTCTTTCTCACTCTTTTTTACGTCTCTATTTCTCACTCTCTCTAATTCTCTATTTCTCACTCTTTCTCACTCTCTCTCTACGTCACTATTTCTCACTCTCTCTTTCTCACTCTCTCTCTACGTCTCTATTTCTCACTCTCTTTTGCTCTCTTCTTCTCTATTTCTCACTCTCTCTTTCTCACTCTCTCTACTTTTCTATGTCTCTTTCTTTCTACTTTTCTATTTCTCTATTTCTCTCTTACTCTCTCTTTATTTCTCGCTCTTCTCTCCACTTCTCTTTCACTCTACTTTTCTGTCTTGCTTTCTCTTTCTATCTATCTCTCTACTACATCCTCTTTCTTTCTCTACTTCTTTATTTCTCGATCTCTCTTTTTCCCTAATTCTCTTTCTCTTGCTCAATATTTCTCTCTACTTGTCACTCTTTTTCTCACATTCTCGGATGTTCTTTCTCTACTTCTCACGCTGATTTTCTCTCTACTTCTCTATTTCAGGCTCTCCCTTTTTCTGTACTTCTACATTTAACACTCTTTCTTTTTATCTACTACTGCCTAGCAACCAGTTAGATACACCTTAGCAACCACCTGGAAAACATTAGCAACTGCCTAGCAACCACTTAGCAACCATGTGTAATACGTTAGCAACTGCCTAGCAACCAGATAGCAACACCTTAGCAACCACCTGGAAAACGTTAGCAACTGCCTAGCAACTGCTTAGCAACCACTTTAGAAATGGTAGCAACTGCCTAGCGACCAGTTAGATACACCTAGCAACACCTTAGCAACCACCGCAGATACCATAGCAACATCTTAGCAACCACCTAGCAACACCTTAGCAACCACCCCAGACACCATAGCAACACCTTAGCAACCGCCTAGCAACACCTTAGCAACCACCTAGCAACACCTTAGCAACCACCCCGGATACCATAGCAACACCTTAGCAACCACCTAGCAACACCTTAGCAACCACCCTGGATACCATAGCAACACCTTAGCAACCACCTAGCAAAACCTTAGCAACCACCTAGCAACACCCTAGCAACCACCTAGCAACACCTTAGCAACCACCTTGCAACCACCTAGGAACACCTTAGCAACCACCGCGGATACCATAGCAACACCTTAGCAACCACCTAGCAACACCTTAGCAACAACCTAGCAACACCTTAGCAACCACCCTGGATACCATAGCAACACCTTAGCAACCACCTAGCAACACCTTAGCAACCACCTAGCAACACCTTAGCAACCACCTAGCAACCACCTAGCAACACCTTAGCAACCACCCTGGATACCATAGCAACACCTTAGCAACCACCTAGCAACACCTTAGCAACCACCTAGCAACACCCTAGCAACCACCTAGCAACCACCTAGCAACACATTAGCAACCACCCTGGATACCATAGCAACACCTTAGCAACCACCTAGCAACACCTTAGCAACCACCTAGCAACACCTTAGCAACCACCCTGGATACCATAGCAACACCTTAGCAACCACCTAGCAACACCCTAGCAACCACCTAGCAACCACCTAGCAACACCTTAGCAACCACCCTGGATACCATAGCAACACCTTAGCAACCACCTAGCAACACCTTAGCAACCACCTAGCAACACCCTAGCAACCACCTAGCAACACTTCAGCAACCACCCTGGATACCATAGCAACACCTTAGCAACCACCTAGCAACACCCTAGCAACCACCTAGCAACCACCTAGCAACACCTTAGCAACCACCCTGGATACCATAGCAACACCTTAGCAACCACCTAGCAACACCTTAGCAACCACCTAGCAACACCCTAGCAACCACCTAGCAACCACCTAGCAACACCTTAGCAACCACCCTGGATACCATAGCAACACCTTAGCAACCACCTAGCAACACCTTAGCAACCACCTAGCAACACCTTAGCAACCACCCTGGATACCATAGCAACACCTTAGCAACCACCTAGCAACACCCTAGCAACCACCTAGCAACCACCTAGCAACACCTTAGCAACCACCCTGGATACCATAGCAACACCTTAGCAACCACCTAGCAACACCTTAGCAACCACCTAGCAACACCCTAGCAACCACCTAGCAACCACCTAGCAACACCTCAGCAACCACCCTGGATACCATAGCAACACCTTAGCAACCACCTAGCAACACCTTAGCAACCACCTAGCAACACCTTAGCAACCACCCTGGATACCATAGCAACACCTTAGCAACCACCTAGCAACACCTTAGCAACCACTTAGAAACACCGTAGCAACCACCCCGGATACCATAGCAACACCTAAGCAACCACCTAGCAACACCTTAGCAACCACCCCGGATACCATAGCAACATCTTAGCAACCACCTAGCAACACCTTAGCAACCACCTAGAAACACCTTAGCAACCACCCAGGATACCATAGCAACACCTTAGCAACTGCCTAGCAACCACCTAGCAACACCTTAGCAACCACCCAGGATACCATAGCAACACCTTAGCAACCACCTAGCAACACCTTAGCAACCACCCCGGATACCATAGCAACACCATAGCAACCACCTAGCAACACCTTAGCAACCACCTAGCAACACCTTAGCAACCACCCTGGATACCATAGCAACCGCCTAGCAACCACCTAGCAACACCTTAGCAACCACCCTGGATACCATAGCAACACCTTAGCAACCACCTAGCAACACCTTAGCAACCACCCCGGATCCCATAGCAACACCTTAGCAACCACCCTGGATACCATAGCAACCGCCTAGCAACCACCTAGCAACACCTTAGCAACCACCCAAGATACCATAGCAACACCTTAGCAACCTCCTAGCAACACCTTAGCAACCACCCCGGATACCATAGCAACCAGTTAGCATCCACCTGGAAAATATTAGAAACTGCCTAATAACCACTTAAAAACCATTTGGAATACGTTAGGAATTGCCTAGCAACAAGTTAGCAACAGCTTAGCAACCACCTGGAATATGTTCGCAACTGTCTAGCAACCAATTAGCAAACACTAAGCAACGATGTGGACTACATTACCAACTGCCTAGCAACTACCTAGCAACCACTTAGCAACACTTTACTTTATAAGATAATTATAAGCTTTTCACCATGTTAGCCAAAACTTTTTGGACTTCAACATTTAGCCGAAAGTCAACAGCATAGCAACCACTCTTCACACGCTTTAGACAGAAATATCTTAGCAACCATTTTAACTATTCAACGTTATTAACATACTTTTCCAAGCCAACTTAAAGTTCGTTATCGAACTTTCCTTTTCTAGTTATTATTATTAAGTTGGCTTGGAAAAGCCAACTTCTTGTTCTTCGTAATCTTCTTATTATTATTATTATTATTATTATTCTTACGCCTTTTTTTCTGTACGCTACTCCTCCTAGAGCTTTCAACGTAGAATCACGAAACTTTCACGGATCGTAGGACCTATGCCAACTTAGCGTGCTTGTGCTTTTTGGAGCGATTTATCGTACGGTTTTCGTAAAAACTTCGTAAACGTACGCATTTTTTCCCCATAGGAATGAATGGGGCGAAATTTTAAACGTCCGTAACCGCCACAATTTTTGAGATACGAAGACCAAATTTGGCGAGCTTATAGATCTTACCGAGATCTTTAAATTAATAGCAGGTTGCGAAGCGATACGACGTACGGTTTTCGTACAATTTTCGTACGAAGTTTTCCCATAGAAATGAATGGGGGGCCCAGAGTTCCATCTCGCACACGAGCAGCTCTGCGCACGGAACCCCTTCTCTCCCCTGCTCCTCCAGTACTGTGAGTGTATGGAGGAGCTGCTGTATGGAGCAGCTATCAGTCAAAAGTTTGGACACCCCGGGCACCCCAGCCAGCGCTTTGCAACCACCTATTAACTGCTTAGCAACCACTCTCTCTTTCTCACTCTCTCTCTACTTCTCTCACTCTCTCTTTCTCACTCTCTCTCTACTTCTCTCACTCTCTCTTTCTCACTGTCTCTCTACTTTTCACTCTATCTTTTGCTCTCTACTTCTCTGTTTCTCACTCTCTCTTTTGCTCTCTACTTATCTACTTCTCGCTCTCTCTTTTGCTCTCTACTTCTCACTCTCTCTTTTGCTCTCTACTTCTCTATTTCTCACTCTCTCTTTCTCACTCTCTCTCTATGTCTCTATTTCTCACTCTTTTTTGCTCTCTACTTCTCTATTTCTCACTCTCTTTTGCTCTCTACTTCTCTATTTCTCACTCTTTCTTTCTCACTCTCTCTCTACGTCTCTATTTCTCACACTCTCTTTCTCACTCTCTCTACTTCTCTATTTCTCACTCTCTTTTGCTCTCTACTTCTCTATTTCTCACTCTCTCTACGTCTCTATTTCTCACTCTCTTTTGCTCTCTACTTCTCTATTTCTCACTCTCTTTTGCTCTCTACTTATTTCTTTCTCACGCTCTATGTCTCTATATCTTTTTCTCTCTACTTCTCTATTTCTCACTCTCTCTTTTGCTCTTTACATTTCTTTATTTCTCACTCTCTCTTTCTCACTCTCTCTACTTCTCTATTTCTCACTCTCTTTTGCTCTCTACTTCTCTATTTCTCACTCTCTTTCTCACTCTACTTCTAAATTTCTCACTCTCTTTCTCACTCTCTCTCTACGTCTCTATTTCTCACTCTCTCTTTTACTCTCTACTTCTCTATTTCTCACTCTTTCTTTCTCTCTTTCTCACTCTCTCTCTCTACGTCTCAATTTCTCTTTCTCGCTACTTTTCTATTTCTCTATTCTCTCTTACTCTTTCTTTATTTCTCGCTCTTCTCTCTACTTCTCTTTCACTCTACTTTTCTATGTCTTGCTTTCTCTTTCTTTTTATGTCTGGAATATGTTAGCAACTGCCTAGCAACCAGTTAGCAACACCTTAGCAACCACCTGGAAAATGTTAGCAACTGCCTAGCAACCACTTAGCAACCATGTGGAATACGTTAGCAACTGCCTAGCAACCAGTTAGCAACACCTTAGCAACCACCTGGAAAACGTTAACAACTGCCTAGCAACTGCTTAGCAACCACTTCAGAAATATTAGCAACTGCCTAGCAACCAGTTAGATACACCTTAGCAACCACCTGGAAAACATTAGCAAGTGCCTAGCAACCACTTAGCAACCATGTGGAATACGTTAGGAACTGCCTAGTAACCATTTAGCAACCACCTCGGATACCATAGCAACACCTTAGCAACCGCCTAGCAACCACCTAGCAACACCTTAGCAACCACCCAGGATAACATAGCAACACCTTAGCAACCACCTAGCAACACCTTAGCAACCACCCCGGATACCATAGCAACACCTTAGCAACCATCTAGCAACACCTTAGCAACCACCTAGCAACCACCTAGCAACACCTTAGCAACCACCTAGCAACACCTTAGCAACCAACCCAGATACCATAGCAACCGCCTAGCAACACCTTAGCAACCACCCTGGATACCATAGCAACACCTTAGCAACCGCCTAGCAACACGTTAGCAACCACCTAGCAACCACCCGGATACCATAGCAACACCTTAGCAACCACCTGGCAACACCTTAGCAACCGCCTAGCAACACCTTAGCAACCGCCTAGCAACACCTTAGCAACCACCCCAGATACCATAGCAACACCTTAGCAACCACCTAGCAACACCTTAGCAACCACCCCGGATACCATAGCAACACCTTAGCAACCACCTAGCAACATCTTAGCAACCACCCCGGATGCCATAACAACACCTTAGCAACCGCCTAGCAACCACCTAGCAACACCTTAGCAACCACCCAGGATACCATAACAACACCTTAGCAACCACCTAGCAACACCTTAGCAACCACCCCGGATACCATATCAACACCTTAGCAACCATCTAGCAACACCTTAGCAACCACCCCAGATACCATAGCAACACCCTAGCAACCACCTAGCAACACCTTAGCAACCACCCCAGATACCATAGCAACACCTTAGCAACCGCATAGCAACACCTTAGCAACCACCTAGCAACCACCTAGCAACACCTTAGCAACCACCCCGGATACCATAGCAACCGCCTAGCAACCGCCTAGCAACACCCTAGCAACCACCTAGCAACACCTTGGCAACACCCCGGATACCATAGCAACACCTTAGCAACCACCTAGCAACCACCTAGCAACACCTTACCAACCACCCTGGATACCATAGCAACACCTTAGCAACCACCTAGCAACACCTTAGCAACCAACCCGGATACCGTATCAACACCTTAGCAACCACTTGGAAACCATGTGGAATATGTTAGCAACTGCATAGCAACCAGTTAGCAACCACTTAGCAACCAACTGGAAAATATTAGAAACTGCCTAGCAACCACTTAACAACCATGTGGAATACATTAGCAATTGCCTAGCAACCAGTTAGCAACAGCTTAGCAACCACCTGGAATATGTAAGAATCTGCTTAGCAACCAATTAGCAAACACTAAGCAACGATGTGGAATACATTAGCAACTGCCTAGTAACTACCTAGCAACCACTTAGCAACACTTTAATTTATATAGGTATATATTAAGTAAAGTGTTTATATTACTTTATAAGACAATTATTAGCTTTTCACCATGTTAGCCAAAACTTTTTAGACTTTAACATTTAGCTGAAAGTCAACAGCAAAGCAACCACTCTTCACACGCTTTAGACAGAAATATCTTAGCAACCATTTTAACTTTTTCAACGTTATTAACGTACTTTTCCAAGCCAACTTAAAGTTCGTTATCGAACTTTCCTTTTCTAGTTATTATTATTATTCTTACGCCTTTTTTTCTGTACGCTACTCCTCCTAGAGCTTTCAACGTAGAATCACGAAACTTTCACGGATCGTAGGACCTATGCCAACTTAGCGTGCTTGTGCTTTTTGGAGCGATTTATCGTACGGTTTTCGTAAAAACTTCGTAAACGTACGCATTTTTTCCCCATAGGAATGAATGGGGCGAAATTTTAAACGTCCGTAACCGCCACAATTTTTGAGATACGAAGACCAAATTTGGCGAGCTTATAGATCTTACCGAGATCTTTAAATTAATAGCAGGTTGCGAAGCGATACGACGTACGGTTTTCGTACAATTTTCGTACGAAGTTTTCCCATAGAAATGAATGGGGGGCCCAGAGTTCCATCTCGCACACGAGCAGCTCTGCGCACGGAACCCCTTCTCTCCCCTGCTCCTCCAGTACTGTGAGTGTATGGAGGAGCTGCTGTATGGAGCAGCTATCAGTCAAAAGTTTGGACACCCCGGCACCCCAGCCAAGGCTTAGCAACCACCTAATAACTGCTTAGCAACCACTCTCTCTTTCTCACTCTCTCTTTCGCTCTCTACTTCTCTAATTCTCACTCTCTTTCCCACTCTCTCTCTATTTCTATATTTCTCACTCTTTCTTTTGCTCTCTACTTCTCTACTTCTCACTCTCTCTTTTGCTCTCTACTTCTCTATTTCTCACTCTCTTTTGCTCTCTACTCCTCTATTTCTCACTCTCTTTCTCACTCTCTCTCTACGTCTCTATTTCTCACTCTCTTTCTCACTCTCTCTCTACGTCTATTTCTCACTCTCTCTTTCTCACTCTCTCTACGTCTCTATTTCTCACTCTCTCTCTACTTCTCTATCTCACTCTCTCTTTCTCACTCTCTCTCTACTTCTCTAATTCTCACTCTATCTTTCCCACTCTCTCTCTACTTCTCTATTTCTCACTCTTTCTTTTGCTCTCTACTTCTCTACTTCTCACTCTCTCGTTTGCTCTCTACTTCTCTGTCTCACTCTCTCTTTTGCTCTCTACTTCTCACTCTCTCTTTTGCTCTCTACTTCTCTATTTCTCACTCTCTCTCTACGTCTCTATTTCTCACTCTCTCTCTACTTCTCTATTTCTCACTCTCTCTTTCTCACTCTTTTCTACGTCTCTATTTCTCACTCTCTCTACTTCTCTATTTCTCACTCTTTCTCACTCTCTCTCTACGTCTCTATTTCTCACTCTCTCTCTACGTCTCTATTTCTCACTCTCTCTCTCTACTTCTATATTTCTCACTCTCTCTACTTCTATATTTCTCACTCTCTTTTTCACTCTCTCTCTACGTCTCTATTTCTCTTTATTTCTCACTCTCTCTACTTCTATATTTCTCACTCTCTTTTTCACTCTCTCTCTACGTCTCTATTTCTCACTCTCTCTCTACTTCTCTATTTCTCACTCTCTTTCTCACTCTCTCTCTACGTCTCTATTTCTCACTCTCTCTACTTCTCTATTTCTCACTCTCTCTTTCTCACTCTCTCTCTACTTCTCTATTTCTCACTCTCTCTTTCTCACTCTCTCTACTTTTCTATGTCTCTTTCTTTCTACTTTTCTATTTCTCTATTTCTCTCTTACTCTCTCTTTATTTCTCGCTCTTCTCTCTACTTCTCTTTCACTCTACTTTTCTGTCTTGCTTTCTCTTTCTATCTATCTCTCTACTACATCCTTTTTCTTTCTCTACTTCTTTATTTCTCGATCTCTCTTTTTCCCTAATTCTCTTTCTCTCGCTCAATATTTCTCTCTACTTGTCACTCTTTTTCTCACATTCTCGGGTGTTCTTTCTCTACTTCTCACGCTGATTTTCTCTCTACTTCTCTATTTCAGGCTCTCCCTTTTTCTGTACTTCTACATTTAACACTCTTTCTTTTTATCTACTACTGCCTAGGAACCAGTTAGATACACCTTAGCAACCACCTGGAAAACATTAGCAACTGCCTAGCAACCACTTAGCAACCATGTGTAATACGTTAGCAACTGCCTAGCAACCAGATAGCAACACCTTAGCAACCACCTGGAAAACGTTAGCAACTGCCTAGCAACTGCTTAGCAACCACTTTAGAAATGGTAGCAACTGCCTAGCGACCAGTTAGATACACCTAGCAACACCTTAGCAACCACCCCAGATACCATAGCAACATCTTAGCAACCACCTAGCAACACCTTAGCAACCACCCTAGACACCATAGCAACACCTTAGCAACCGCCTAGCAACACCTTAGCAACCACCTTGCAACCACCTAGCAACACCTTAGCAACCACCCCGGATACCATAGCAACACCTTAGCAACCACCTAGCAACACCTTAGCAACCACCTAGCAACACCTTAGCAACCACCCTGGATACCATAGCAACACCTTAGCAACCACCTAGCAACACCCTAGCAACCACCTAGCAACCACCTAGCAACACCTTAGCAACCACCCTGGATACCATAGCAACACCTTAGCAACCACCTAGCAACACCTTAGCAACCACCTAGAAACACCTTAGCAACCACCCAGGATACCATAGCAACACCTTAGCAACCACCTAGCAACACCTTAGCAACCACCCTGGATACCATAGCAACACCTTAGCAACCACCTAGCAACACCTTAGCAACCACACCATAGCATCCACCCCGGATACCATAGCAACACTTAAGCAACCGCCTAGCAACCACCTAGCAACACCTTAGCAACCACCCCGGATACCATAGCAACACCTTAGCAACCACCTAGCAACACCTTAGCAACCACCTAGCAACTGCCTAGCAACCACCTAGCAACACCTTAGCAACCACCCAGGATAGCATAGCAACACCTTAGCAACCACCTAGCAACACCTTAGCAACCACCCCGGATACCATAGCAACACCTTAGCAACCACCTAGCAACACCTTAGCAACCACCCTGGATACCATAGCAACACCTTAGCAACCACCTAGCAAAACCTTAGCAACCACCTAGCAACACCCTAGCAACCACCTAGCAACACCTTAGCAACCACCTTGCAACCACCTAGCAACACCTTAGCAACCACCCCGGATACCATAGCAACACCTTAGCAACCACCTAGCAACACCTTAGCAACCACCTAGCAATACCTTAGCAACCACCCTGGATACCAAATCAACACCTTAGCAACCACCTAGCAACACCCTAGCAACCACCTAGCAACCACCTAGCAACACCTTAGCAACCACCCTGGATACCATAGCAACACCTTAGCAACCAACTAGCAACACCTTAGCAACCACCCCGGATACCATAGCAACCACCTAGCAACACCTTAGTAACCACCCTGGATACCATAGCAACCGCCTAGCAACACCCTAGCAACCACCTAGCAACACCTTAGCAACCACCCTGGATACCATAGCAACACATTAGCAACCACCTAGCAACACCTTAGCAACCAACCCGGATACCATAGCAACACCTTAGCAACCACCCCGGATCCCATAGCAACACCTTAGCAACCACCTAGCAACCCTCTAGCAACCACCTAGCAACATCTTAGCAACCACCCCAGATACCATAGCAACACCTTAGCAACCACCTAGCAACACCTTAGCAACCACCCCAGATACCATAGCAACCAGTTAGCAACCACCTGGAAAATATTAGAAACTGCCTAATAACCACTTAAAAACCATTTGGAATACGTTAATTGCCTAGCAACAAGTTAGCAACAGCTTAGCAACCACCTGGAATATGTTCGCAACTGCCTAGCAACCAATTAGCAAGCACTAAGCAACGATGTGGACTACATTAGCAACTGCCTAGCAACTACCTAGCAACCACTTAGCAACACTTTACTTTATAAGATAATTATAAGCTTTTCACCATGTTAGCCAAAACTTTTTGGACTTCAACATTTAGCCGAAAGTCAACAGCATAGCAACCACTCTTCACACGCTTTAGACAGAAATATCTTAGCAACCATTTTAACTATTCAACGTTATTTAACTATTTAACGTACTTTTCCAAGCCAACTTAAAGTTCGTTATCGAACTTTCCTTTTCTAGTTATTACTTTTCTCGGTTTAACGCGATGTGGACTGAAGACCGTTAGGGCTAGAAGAACCAACCTTGGCTTAAATGACTCGACCACCAAAAATTACATTTATTGGCCTGATGGTGGCACTATATCAAAGCATTATATGCTTTGAGCTTCTGAATTTGTAACTGTGTGGTGTTTGTCTTTTGGCCTAGATCATGTCATTGCAAACATCTTTTAAATCAAGGGTTTAAGGTTGAACAATACATTGTATCATCGTCATCACAATATGCACACATGCAATAGTCACAAGTAAGGCAAACTAAAGTAAGGCAGTATTTTTTGTCTTGTTGCCTGCTGCCAAGCTGCCATTGTAAAATAAAAGACCAGATAAAGCATAATTTTTTTAATGCAAATTACAGGTGAAGTAGTACAAGAAGTTAAGAACATTAGGGTCTAGCTAAACTGTTTACAAGATAATAAACTGTGTAATATAAGCGGACATCCCGGCTTTCCAGTTCAGGTTTAGTGTACAGCTTTCTTTGTACACTGGGCCATTTTGCATGAATTCTAAATCACACATTCTTGTTGAAAATGACCATAGGTATTTATTAATTAACATAACTTAATGCATATTTCATTCAGAAACCCTGAACCTACCTTTTATTATTTAAATAACCATACACAAAGTTACATATCTCCACAATCAAACCATATTCTCAGAATAAATCAGAATAATTGTGCAGGTATTTCTCTCACAAACATACAATTACAATATCTCACAAATGCATAATTTCAAATGTAACTATACAGTATTATTAGTCTAAAGAAAATGTCTGGACAAATCATTGGTCAGAGTGTGTTGTTGCCCGGCCCACAGAAAATGGGTGGGCTGGGCAGTGTTGTCCTGACCTGAAGAGTACTGAAAATGAGGACTGAGCTCAATGGCCAGTGCAGAGCGCACCAGTCCAACACCCCCTACATGCTCCGGAGCAGGGTGGTACACTCTACCACTGACTGGATGCATGAACAAAGATTCTGGCCTGAATAGAACTGTCAGTTTATCCCCACCTCCACAGTATGAAAGACGCTCCTCACATCCTGCTTTAGATAACAGGTGAGTGTAGACGATTGGCTGATCGTCACAGCGCAGAAAGTTCCTCTCACGTCCACACAATGACAAAAAGGGGAAGTGCTGCTGGTAGCGACCACTCTGATTGACTTTCAATTGTTTAAAGAAGAAAACAAGAAACTTTGGATCTGATGAAATAAAGAAATATGAAAATATAAATTAATTAATAATCAACAGGCCACAATTATTCAATTTTGCACTGCGTTTCTTAATTTTGTAACTTGTTTATTCTGTTCAAATGCAGAGTTTTGGGATTTACCCCTCCTACTGTACAAACAAATCATCAGAAACATCACCAAGGTCATGTCAATGCAAACGTCTTTTAAATCAAGGGTTTAATATAGGGCTGAACAATACATTGCAGCATCATCATCACAATATGCACAAATGCAAAAGTCAAGTAAGGCAAAAGTTAGGCAGTGTTTTTCTGTGTGTGGTAGATAAAAGGGTTCATACCTTTAAAACAAGTGACAAAGTTCTTCACTTTGGTATCATCCAGGAACAGCTGGGTAAGAGACATAAATGTCTAGTCATGTTTTGCATAGGAAGAATGCTATATTATAATTTGTTTTGCACTGCTTCTAAAGTAGTAAAACCTACAGAAAGGAAAATACCACACTATTGTAACCGCTGTTTGTATGTCTAATCTAGGATCATGACAATAAGCAGAATTCAACTGCCATGTTAAGTACTAAGGAACGTAATATGCTTTTTATTGGCTTTGGCATGTTTGTAATATTTGGCCTTTTCCAATCTGTCTTGTTATGTTCTGTTGATTTACCAGTCTTTAATTAACCTTTATTTAACATTAAATATGTAGAGGGAGGCATTAGTATGACATTATATTATTGTACAACAATTAATTGAGCAATTGTGACACACAGCATGCCTATTCGCAGCATATCATAAATAGCATCCATACTGCATGTGCACTACATAACCGTGTGCTTCATTAAAAAAACAACCTGGGTGTAAATATTATTGTGTAACATAAAAATAAGCCAACAATTTTAAAACCTTTTTAGACATTCTTAAATTAATCAAAAAGAGCTCTAAAAAAACAAATGTTCCTTTATTGTGTTCCAAAGATTTTAAATAGTATAATAATATCCTCAGGCATTTCAGTATGGCAGATAAAATGTGTTTAAAAGTGTGCCAAGAGCTGGCAAAATAAATGTTTAATAATTATGTACAAAAAGGTTGGTCAATCAGTACTTTTCAATATTCTTTACCTGTAACCATCAAAAATCTACTGTATTCCTGTTAAGATAATTGCTTTAAAAAAATAATTTATTTATTTATTTAAACAGCTAATGTTAGTCTTGTTAATAATGTATTAGTTGGCATTTTTATTTTTTCTTATCACCATTTAGACATTAGTTAAAAATGAATTGTGACCCCAGTTTGACCTCAGTTTTATTTAAAATGCTTGAGTTGAGTGTGTAAATGAGCTCATTATTCCTAGTGTAGGAGAGGAGTGGGCTGGTTACCTGACCCTGGTGGTCTATGTAGTAGAAGTACTCGCGGGAGCGCGCCTCCGGACTCTGCCCTTGCGTGTACGAGACCTGACCTCTAGAGAAAACGGCGGGCACGCGCACAGCCGACCACAGGCCCCCGGCGCTCCTTGTCCCCCAGCGGAGCAGCGCAGCCGCCGCCATCAGCCCTGAAGCGCAGCGCGGATCCCGCCGATAGACCAGCACAGAAGCCTGCAGCAGTGTTTACAAACGAGCCGTGCTCACCGTTCATCTACCGGGTGGATTTGAGGGCTCTGAATAAATAGTTCCACTCTCAACAAGCTCAATATATCGCCCCACTGAAGCCTACGTTAGGTAGATAACCTACACGCCTGGAATTTCACCCCTAACTGAAAATAACCTGCTTTATTTAGCAGGATTTGTGTAGTCAGTCAGCTGCCACAGGAGCAGTGTTACAGTGAGCAGTGTGTGTCCACTTTCTCAACACTAGATGGAGCTGTGTGTCTTTTAACAATGATCTGAACTGACCCCTCAGATTACGGACTAAATGAAGAGATTATAATGATATGCATTCAAAACATTGCATTACATTACATAATTGCTGCTGCATTCTGGACCATCTGAAGTGGTTGAAGAGGTCCATATTAGCACTGCATTGCAGTAGTCGAGGCGTGAGATGATTACTGCTGGTAACTGTACCAAGAGTTGGGTGGCCTGTTGTGATAGAAACATTTAAATCTGTCTGATCTTGTACCAAGTGGCAGGACCGAGCAACTGACGCAACATGGTATGGATTTGTCCCTCCCCCAAAAATGATATCGTTTCGCTCAGATCAGCTGTACTATTAATGAGGACACAGACCGGACCAATCACGGAGCCGGTCCAGGTATTAAATCCAGTCTTTCAGTAGAAACAGCCAATCAGCTTGCTGGTTTTGCGCTGTGAGATTTAGCAGCAGGATCGAGACGCAGCAGCTTCCGCTGATTTTAAACCAGACATGGGTATAAGGAGATTTTTCTAAAAAAAAAAAAAAAAGGTAACGGTAGGCTAACCACGTAAACTGTGATATGTTTCTGATAGCTGGTTAAAAATACATGTCTCTGTATCAACACACAGATCAAAACCCACTGTGATTAATAAACTGCAGCTGTGTTAGTGAATTAGCTTAACTTTGGAATTAGCTAGATGGGGAGTCAGGGTTAAAGAAAAAAATGTATATATGTAATGTTCAGCTTGCCCTGTACCTGGTCAGCTAATCACTATTTCATTTTCAAACTTTATTAATTAAGTATAACAGGACTTACTGTGAGCTATAATGAACGAAAATTCATTTAGCTAGAAGCCAGATGTAGTGGATAGCCAGAATTTAGTACAGTACTTTATGTTTGTAGTTTAAAGCAGTTTCTTAACCCTGATCAATGCCCCAAAATTGTTCCAGCTGATCAGATAATAAACAGTATTTTACTGAGTTTACCTGTTAAAATCCTTTAGCCCACTATGGAGCCTAAATTAATCATGTATATCCAGTAGGGTATTAGACACATCACACCATCACTAACTTTATTAAATGCCTTTAAAGCAGAGGAAGCTCTAGAATATGCAGAACAGTGTTAATATGCAGTAGAATATGTAAGAACAGGGTTGAGAAACACTTCTGTAACGTCTTCTGTTAATTTTTAGTTCAGAGTAAGACCACATGTCCTGACGTTTATAAAAATCTCTATGAAGCGTAAAGTTACATTCTTTTACATAAAAGGACACCATCTTAAGAAGAGCTCCCAGAAGAAAAAAAAGCGCAGGACCCAAGTGGAGAAAATGTAAATATACAACAGAATTGACATTACAATACATAATTTATATTAATAATAATAATAATAAAAATAATAATAACTAAATCTGTTATATTCTTTTAAATATTAGGTGATAACTGATCATTTTTGTCATATGTATATAATTCAGACATTGCATGCATAATTTTTTCTAACAACAGTAACTGTAACGTGGAGTAACATGTTTGGGTTGTAAAATCACCTTTACTTGGATGTTAACTAATAATAAACAAAATACAGAAAAAAATTATTATTTGTGATTAAAAGTAATTTCCACAAATGTTGTTCAGGAAACTATAGGGTAGGCTTGGGTTCATATTGGCAAATGTGTCCCCCCAATATCAAGCCCGCGCCTACGCCCTTGGGTCCCAGTACCCAGCCCAGGGGAACCCCAGTGGATAGTAAGTGCGCTGACGAAACCTGTCTTAGCCATGACACCTTGATTGAGCGCCCAGTGAGGTATGATAGCGCATTGTTGATGTTTGAGAGTATAGATAGGAGAACATTTTGAAGGCGGCTGAGAGGTCCAGCAGCAGAGGTCATTCTGGGAGAGGAAACTAGAGACCTGATTGAAGGCTGTTCTTTCTATAGTTTTAGAAATAAAGGGTAGTAGTGAGACCGGTCTGTAGTTAAAAACCTGGGCAGGGTTGAGAGAAGGCATTTTAAGCAGTGATGTCACTTGGACTTGTTTGGGAATACAGCAGTCAGGAATACACCAGGAGTGTTTGTGCATTGATTGTGTGTGTGATAGCCAGTGTGATTGCTGGTGCAATAGATTGTAATAGGTAATGATAGAACGGCTACATGTTAGGAGAGGCAGTGCCCTCGTTCAAATTGAGAGGAGTGGATGAGGAGAAGGTGGGGCAACTGGTGTATTTGCCCCACAAAAGCATGTAAAAGGAATCACCCCCTCCACAGTCAACACTTTTAAAAAATTTAAAAAAGGGGTCAGACTGATACAGCTTTGTTGTGTTAAATTATAGCTGGGTGATACGGCCCTAAAAATAAGATCACAATATTTCAGTGTAATAATAATAATAATAATGTAAATTTAAAAAATCCATAATATACACTTAAATTTCACAATGCAATGTGGTGGTGTTGTGTCAGACACAAAGATTTTGTTCGGTCCCTATCAGTTCGGTATATAGCAGATGCTACAAAGTGTTTATAAGTGTACCATTCCGAACATTCCGAATAACAGCTTTTGTCTCTCAGCCTACCCACAATAAGGGAAACTGTGAGAACGTGAATTACACTCCACCCACTGTAGGGGGAGCCTAGGAGCAAATATACCAATTCTATGATAATACTGCTTCAAAGACCAAAAACATTGTCTCCCCCTACTGATATCCTGCTGACAAAACTGTGCTGAATTACACTGTACAGCTCACTGTCAAGGGTATTAGATTGATACTAAAGTCATCCAAACTATGATGATTTGTTTTTAGTAAACAAAAAAGTGTTAAACAAAATGTTTTCTAGAATATATTACATTTTAAATTCTTTAATGTAGCTCATCTTGCTTAGATGACCGCTTTACACATCTTGGTATTTTCTCAGTCAGTTTTGCGAGGTCTGGAATGGCGTTCAGTTAACAGCTGTGCTGAACTCAAGAGTTAAGTAGTTGAAATTCTTGCCCTCTTTTAATGTGTTTGAGAACATCATTTGTGTTGTGAAGAGGCAGAAGTTGTTTACAGTAAATCGAGCTATTTGAGTAATGTAATCCATATTATAGCAAAATGACAACAAAATACTTTAAGAAATTAAGGTCCGTCAACCTTCTAAAGTGCATTTTATGATGAAACTGGCTCTCATCAGGACTGCCACAGGAAAGAAAGACCAGAAGTTACCTCTGTTGCACAGGATGAGATTACCAGAGCTACCAGCCTCTGAAACAGCAGGTTTACAGCACCCCAGAGCCACCTACATTCTTCACATGCTGGTCATACAGATTATAAAACCCTATGTTGGATGGGGATATACCATATCACTGCATAAATAATAATATAATAATTTTACTATAATAATAATAATATAATCATTAATGTTTGCAGGTAATGCATGCAGAATATTATACTTTAGTAATGCGGTTGTTAAATGCATTAATTATGACAATGATGTTGCATTTATATTTTGTTACCTTATTATTATAAAAAAGAGAAATACTTTAAAATGTTGTGATATTATTTTAGGGACATATAGTCCAACCCTAATGCTGGCAACTAATCAGTTACCCAGTTTTTTTACCAGCACTGTGTGTCTTACTGTTCGACCTGCTTACGCTTGGTCAAGCTGGTTGTTTAGCTTGATTATTTTTAGATCATCAAACTCATTTTAGGACCATACCCTGCTGGTCAAGGCTTAAGCTGGTCAGTCAGTTTACATCATGAGCCCTGCTGTTTTTTTTTCTTACACACTGTATTTTATTATATTTTACAGTGGAGTATATTTATCTTATCTTATTAGACCCCCTGTGTGTGTCAGTGTGTGAACTCTGTTCTAATGGACGGAGCTGGGAATAAACATGCTCAGAGACGATCTGACATTTTCCGTCATGAACTGAAATTCCACCGAAAACACTGAGAGGCGGGCTTCGGTGGCGTTGCGCCGCTGCCATGGCAACGTCCCCCTCTCTGCCTGCTCGCAGCCGAGCGCAAAATGACGTCAGGGTTGTCGGTGGTGACGGCGACGCGGAGAGACAGCGCGTGCTCCAGATCCGTACTGCGGCGCCCGAGCCCCTACCACCATGACTGGCGCGCTGAGGATTACTCCGACTGGATTTTAAGAGGCAGAGAGAAGAGAGGCCATGGCGGAGAGGTAATGTGGCGCTCCCGGCTCTGCGGGCACTGCGGTATCTGTGCGGGGGCGGGCGGGATGTGCGGGGGGCGCAGTTATTTTAGAACGCTGTTCTGGCGGACAGGTCGGGGATGGCTGGACTAGCGGGCGCGGGACTGCGCGCGCGTTCACGACGGCTTTCCGTCGTCCGCTACAGCTTTTCGCATCAGCAGCATCATCAGCAGCAGCATCATCCTCCACGGAGCTGCTTCAGCCAGCTACAAGTTATCGTGCCCGCGGGAATCCGGCTAGCGCTCGGCGTCTCGCGCGCGCGGACGTTCGGTTTCGTTGTCGTTGTGGGTGTCGGTTTTTTCCTCCCCCGTTCTGCGTGCGAGCCTCCACACCCACAGCACCCGCAGATCTGCTGCTCACGGAGAGACCCATTCACCGAAGATCATTCTGTTAATTTCATCATGCTCTGCCCCACACAGACCTCTAGCCGAGCGTTTTCCACAGCATCACCCTCTATCCCTCCCTCCCTCACGCGCAGCGACCTAATGTCATTACCGAGAGGCAGACACCTGCGGCACGCGCTGCACAGAGCGCTGATGCTGATCCTCTCGACGCTTTGCTCATATAGACGGGAGTCGCCTCAGTCGGCGCGGCCGGGCTTTCCTTCCATTTGAATTATTGATGGTGAAATGTTGGGGTGCTCACTCAGCCGAGCGCCGATCGGAAGTGTCGTTTTTATTGAGCGCATGCGGGCAAAGATCAGCGTGTTTAGCAAACAGCGCGCGTTGCCCCACGGGCGAGACGTCTCGTAGTGGTCACTTAGGGCTACCTCCCACATCTGGACTCGAGTCACCCAGCTGCCTGATTCCTGCTGTAAGAGGAAGGGTGTTTCTCTGGTGTGTGTGTGTGTGAGAGAGAGAGAGAGAGAGAGAGAGAGAGAGAGAGAGAGAGAAGCTTAAAGGGCTCTTATAGCACGCCATTACACATAACTACACAATTGTCTAAGGCAGCATTCAATTTTTCTCTTTTAGGCTGTGGCTGTGCAATAAATCATCATTAGGATAGTTAAACAAAAGCGTTTCCATCATGAATACAACACAACGAAATAGCTTAACACACAGCAAACACAAACTGCATTACATGCATGCAGTAGCAGAGGTCTGGAGGCAGAGCGAGGTAGAGGTCAACAGTGAACACACACCAAACTGCTACTGGGAAAGATAAATGCATCCAAGCCTAGTGTCAAAAACAGCCTTCAAGGAGTTTAACTCATTTAGTTTTTATCTTAGTTTATTGTGTTTACATAAGTATCATGATATCCAACAGCAATATCACACAACACATTTTGTATCCATATTGTACAGCTTTAATGCCTTCTGCTAACTGTTTACTACCACTAACAGCTGCAACCAGGCCACAATTTAAGCCCTTTGGCTCATTCACTGCATCTTAATCATGTGCTGTAGCGAGCTAAAGTGGCTACAGCTAAAGCTGATAGTGAGCGGAGCTTTGGGTGTGTACAAGGATCAAAGAGGCTACATGGCTGGATGTGCCACATGTGTTCTGTCTTACAACACCACAATGCCTCCAGCTTTCCTCAAATGAGCTTTAAAAGGAGTGTGCATTTTAACAAGCCTGTTCACGAGCTGGGTTAAAATACCCATTCTGCACATTCTAGGGCCTTATCTTACAACTGTCACATTGCTTTCAGTCATCATGGGGGGGGCACGGGCAATAGGCTGTGTTCAGCTACTGTGTGAGCTGTGTGATGGATGGCTGCAGCAGTCAAAGCAACTCCATGTCCGGACAGACCAGAGGAATACGTTATAGCTGTCATTCAATCTGGCCATCCAATCCGGAAAAGATTAAAGCAGGCTGTAACATTGATCTCTGTTGTTAAAGTGACTTGTTAACCCCAGTGAAAATCGAGGCCCCTCTGGACCTCAGGGAAGAGGTCCTTGTTTCTAAATCAGGTCAAGTCCCTCATCAGCCTTGCCTTCTATTAATTCCATAAATAGGCAAATTGCATTCTCATACCACTCATAGGTGTGGGCAATGTGACAATGCCTATCTGAAGTTTAATAAGATCAAAGATAAAGCTAACCAACAACAGTAGTGCCACATTTAAAAATGCTATCAAAATATGTTTATTTGCACATACTCTGCATCATTTTCTTAAATCACAGAGCTCTTCTAGAGTCTACACATGAAAAATAAGCGCAGTTATATGTCGTACCTACAGAATTTTACTTCTGTACTGTTTTAATCTCTCTAGTAAAGCACCGTTTTAAAGCATGTATACAACTTACTTTTAGAGCTAATCAGGCTAAACTTTAGTCTTCCCATGATGGATTTAGTTGTAAATCAGTGCAATTTCCTTCTATATGCATTCATTAAAATTACGTCATGAATGTGTTTTTCAAACCATACATTAATCAGAAACATCCTAAAAGTATAAAGTAAAGGATAATTCTCAGAAGAAAAACTAACCACATAAATGTTGGAAATGAATCTTTTGCACAACATAAGTTGGAATGAACTAATTACACTTGTGTCAGTTTTAGCAACTGTTACAACTAACACCACCATCTGTTACCCCATAGGCAGAGTTAATATTAAGTTGTAATATTGGGATGCTGCTGTTAGATGTTGGAGTCAATTTAGAATAGTTTTATTTTTCTATGTAAATCATGACCAATTATTATATTGACACAACATTACAATTTACGCAATTTACTGCTGCCCGTGTAGGCCCTTACTGAGTTCCCAGTAAGACAGAGCTGCCTAGTGCTTGGAGGATGAACATGGCAGCCACAATTTATACTGGACTGTGTGGATGCCATGTCTGAATCAGTTTTACTCTGCAAAGAAGAGAGTGACACCTACAGTCCAATTGCAATCCCCTGAGACTTCCTGTCACGGATGGCAAATGGCTGCTCAGGTTTGGCCCAGGCTGGACTGCACAACTCTGCTTGTTAGGCAGTGTTTCTTTTTACTGCTGCTTGCCTGAGGAGCATTCTCCAGTGTTGTTTAATCTAATCTATTTATGCTGGCTCTGTTTTTTATCATCAATCTCTATAAAGAGTAATTGTGACATTTTATTGTACTTTTAAACAGCTTTCTTGAAAAAAACATAAAGTAAAACCTAATTCAGTGAATAAAGGTTTGAAGGCAGCGACTGCATAACACAGATTCTTACAAACATTTACATTTTAGGACATTTAAGTCTTTGGAAGAGAATGTCTTGCCAAAAGCTGTTTACATGATTCAAAAATACTCATGCAAGCTACTTATCCCGTTTCCAAGTCCAGCTGTTTTGGGTAACATTTTCCCCACATTATATATTAGAAAAAACCTCATACATATTTTATACAGTATATTCATCTCTCTGTAATCTGTACTCTTCTGGCATGTTAGTACTGTGTGCATTCTGCACCTAAAGGCTCTCTGAGACTCTTCAGTGATCAGTAAATTACTAAAAATATTTACCATAATTCTCCCCTCTCAGTGAAAACCGTAACCATATCCGTAACTCTAATCATGCCACCCCTTTAAGGACAAAGTCCTGCCAATCAGCAAAATTTGCCAATCGTGCAGAGAGCAGAGGAGGTTTAGTGTGCTATGAGAGATGTACAGGCAGGTGCTGTAGACCTACAAGTCGATTTTTTTTTTTGCATTATTAGGTCAAATTGAGTGGTTTGTACATCAGTGATATCAGTGATTTAAAATGTAATTTTTCAAATGGTAATCCGACGTTTGGTTTCCAGTATTTTGGTCTCTCCCTATTCACACAGACGAAAGGATGGAATAAATGCCCGCATAGATGGCCGCCTAGTAAACTGACTTGCCTATGAGTGCGTTGACATTATTAGTCCTGGTTCATTGAAAATGTGTAAAAACTAATTTTATTTAGTGTTTATGATTTTAGTTTTTTAATGTGCTACAACTGATTCATTTTATTTCATTTCATCTGACCAGGGAAATGTTGTGTACTGAAAGTATGAGGATATTATGCATTATCATTTTCTACCATTTCAATCTGTTCAAGTTGGTGGAATGTACTGAGCTTAAGCTAATCTATTTACTCCATTCTATTTAAACAGAAGCTTGCAAAATAGCTCATCTATCTGTGTCTATTTCTCTCTGTTAGCCGTCTGTTCATTTGTTTGTCCCTCCGTTCATTAATTTGCTTGTTCAGCCTGTTGTGCCAGGATTCTGTGTGTGTATTCCCTTGCCAAAAGCTAAACTAACACTACACTAATCTAACATACTTTAGTTTAGATGCCTTAAATGCATTTATTGCATGGAGTTGTTATTTGTTGTTTGATGTTGATTATGTGTTTTTGGATCTTTAGAACACCAATATTTTGCTTTAGAATGAAACAATTTGTTATTGCACTGTAAACCTGTAGAAAAAAACAGAAGCAAAGAACAGCTATGCATGACATAGCTTTGATTTTATCACTGTTACAGGAACATTTAAATTATTTTTTGTAATTATTCACAAGTCTTACCAGATAGCGTTGCTATGTTTTTGTATCATCTCAGGGTATATTCAGCACAGTGAGCATTTCACTTGATGAAGAGATTATAGTACGGTTTGCTACAGAAGGCATTTAGCCTAGCATGGATTTGGAATTGACAATTTGTTTTTATGTTTTAAAAGAGGAGACATCATATTTCATTATCACCTTTATGTACCAAGCTTTTATTATTCAAGTTTGCCAGGGAAATACAGTTTTCATTCAATGGCAGTTTAAAATACTAAAAATACTCGTAAAAATAACCATGATACAGAGCAAAGACTGAGAGTTGTAAGACTGTCAAGTGAAGAAAGCAACTATAATCTCAACAGGACTAGGACCATATAGATGAACTGGCTAGTACCTAAATGACAAAATGCCTAAATATTTTTAGACCCTCTTTTGAATATAAGCATTCAGCTACTTTAAGTTGCACCAATTAGTGACACAGATGTACACACACTGCTTGTCTGAGCTGTAGAGCAGTAGAACAGTTTTCTCTGGAATGATATTGCACCTTTTTACTTTTAGAATTATTATAAACTTTTAGAGTTGAACAGTTGAGGATGAGGTGGTGATCATCAATACATCCTGACAACAATAAAGCCTGGCCGATCAAAAACCTTAGCGCAACGCACCAAGATCTAGTAGAAAGCCTTTCTTAGACAATAAAGACAGTTTCTCCAACAAAAGCAGGATGAACTCTTTAAATAATCTTGATTTTTATGTAACATGTCAGTGTTGCAACCAGATTGCGAGGCTGGTTGCAACACAGGTTGAAAAATAATAAAACAAGTTGCTGAGTTTTAGTCAGGCTGTTAGGTAACTAGCTTGTTAATCATGCTCGATTAGCATCTGGCAAAAAAAGGATCTGTGTTGTATAGGGATCAACTATTTTTAAAGATTATCTTCAATACATTTAAAAGGGATTTATATTCTGAAAAATATTTTATAATGAAACCGCCGAGAGCTTTTAAATTCTTTTAGTGAGAAAAAGAACCCTTTAAGCATCCAAATGCACTGGATGAAGGATTAATAAACTCAATAACATATGCTAATTGCTTTTAAATTTTACTTGAAATTACCTTAATCATTGTTTATTATGATTAAATTGTTATATGACTGTCAGTAAATTAGCTTTAGATAGCCATTAGAAGTCCATCAGAAATTATTGATGTATTACCACTAAACCAAACTCTGGAAAAATTTGTACTTTATTAGTAAAAAGTGTTTAAACTTACTTTATCTGAAAACTAAATCTCTCAAATCTATAAATGTAACTACTATTTGATTTTTTTTAAACCCTGTGCTGACTCTCAATTACAGTCGGCTGCTCTAAGCAGCTAATAGATGGCTGTAGATCTTTAAAAAAAATCTTTAAAAATCAATACAAATTTTATTTGGCCATGGGCGCTCAGTCTTTACGTTTAACTCTATAAATATTTTATACACAACTAGTCAATGGTTCCAGACACTCTGCAATTGTTGCTTCTCACTATGTTACAGTTTAACTATTCTGTGTAAGAATCCAGTGTTATTAGATTTACCTGTTCAGTCTGTATTGTAGTCAGAAGACTGCATTCTTCCTTTTTTCTATAAACAAGATTTGATAGCTTTAGAATGAAGTAACATATATGAAAATATAATCCTCTAATGTTTTTATTTTAGAAAAACGGCTTTGTCATGTATATAGTAATACACAGATATGTTAAAATAGATAACATATGTACGACAAATCAAGATAATTCTGTAATGATTATAACTGCAGACTGTACTTTACACTATAGATAGGTAGGTAGGTAGGTAAGTAGGTAGGTGGATGGATGGATGGATGGATGGATGGATGGATGGATGGATGGATGGATGGATGGATGGATGGATGGATGGATGGATGGATGGATGGATGGATGGATGGATGGATGGATAGATAGATAGATAGATAGATAGATAGATAGATAGATAGATAGATAGATAGATTGGTTTGTTGGAAATGTTCTCTCTGCAATTGAGTAGAAGGTACACTCCCAAGACAAAATTAAACAACACCTTTACTGCTGAAACATCATAGAAATAGATTTTAGTGCTTGTAGTCTAAATACCACTATGTTTCTTGGCAGTGTTTTAGCTTCTGTTCACACGCGAATCATTGTGGTATTTATCCCTGATGTATTGTTAACTCTCTGAAACGGAACGATTAAGTTCTGCATACTGGTGATATTTTCACCAATCCTGATTAAACCTTTGATTGTTTATATATCGGCCAACATAATCAGCCAGCTAGTATAAATCAGTTGTCTTGTAAGATCTTTCTGAATTGTTCGGAACTGTTGTGCTCATTTATGGTCAATTTACTTAAATGAGCACTGCAGAGATGTATGTATGCAGTAGTTATTCAACGCTGTTTGCAGCAAGGCCCTTTGGGAAAGAAAGCATGTCTGGAATAAAGGCAAGGGGGGAAGTGAGACAGAGAGATAGAGAGAAAGTGACAGACATGCAAGAGAAATAGAGAGTGTCGGACAGAGAGATAGAAACCGAAGAGATGAAGCGAAAACCGACCGAGCTAGTCTCCAAGACTAAAGGGATGAAATCCTCAGCTTTTTCCCTTTGTGTATGTGTGTGTGTGTGTGTGTTCAAGGCTGCATATATTTTATGTGTATGACGTGCATGTGTGTGGTTGAATGGGTGCATGTGTGTATATGTTTTGTGTCTATACTGTGTAAAGTGTGTGTGAGTGTGCATGTGTAGGTATATCCTCCTGAGGTTTTGCATCTCTAGCTTTTGGTTTCTCTGTGCCTCATACAGTATATTGTTGTGTAGCCTTAGAACTGATTGAGCTTCTGTCTGTTTACCAGTATTATCAGCACTGTCTACTGATTAAACTTGTGCATGCATTTACTAAATGGCAAACGCCTGAACCTCAGAAGCTCAGGAATTGAAGTACCAAGTTGGTATCTCAGCTTTGCTTATGCAGGTCTTACCCCACACTTCTGTTCTTGGGACTCAAGTGTGTGGCACAATGCCTTTAGTCTCTCTTACAGCCTCAGCATACGCAGACTAATACATGGACAGACGTGATCTGAGCATACAGAGTATCCAAAACCATCTTTTTAATGCAAGTGTGATAAAGATGTCACAGTGCTAACAGACTTTAGAGACAAAACATAGATTTTACAACAGAAATTAGCATTACATCAGCAGTGGTTATTTCTGAAAGATCAGGAAAAGGGTAGCATCAGCATTTTGCACGACCTCTGTTATTCAGAATTTTTGCCCTGTCAGTTTCTCACCACTGCCTTGTTAAGTTACATCTGTGTTCTCACAGTCTCAAAGCTCTTTTACAGTAAAGCCCATCTGAGGAGCAGTAAATTGACCCAAAGAAAAAAATAAAAATGAACATTTTATTAAAACGGTCTAGCCTCTCCCGGCCGTTAGCTAACAGATTGTTAGTTATGCTAACCTGGATAACACTTGCTAGCCTGTTATTTGTCTGCACTGTTCCATGCTGCACTCTGCAGCACTTCTAGCATCCAAACAATATTCTATCATTTGCTTCCTGTTGAAGTGCTAAAACTTTTTACAGTTGTGCCACAGTATGACAGTATTTCAAACATGCGTACTGGAGGTCAAATGAAAACTGCTATACAGGATAACCTTGTGTAGTGGTCAGCACTTTATGGTAGGATGCAATAATATGCTAGAATCCTACAGTATGTACAACTCTCAAAATTGAGTACACCCCTTAAATTTTTTGTAAAAAATTTTTTAGATCTTTTCATGGGGCATTGAACTGGTTCAGAGTCCTGTCTTTAACTTCTTGTACTGGGCCAAAAACCATTATCACAACATATCATCACATTTTCCATTCCTTGTGTGTGTGTGTGTAGGGGGGGGGTGAACGCATTTGTCCTCTCTTGAGCTTCTGATCTACAGATGTGGAGCATTGGGGGTCATGGAATTACAAAGGCTTTGGTTGCTAGGAGACTGTTACCAGGATGTCTTTGTCTGGTGAGGTGAATTTCATTGGTGGCGATGACTACCAAACTGGCATTAGTCACAGGTCACAGACACAATTAAACACAAAGGACCTCCATGGAGTGCTTTTATTTTTAGAAAGAGTCTTTAAGTAGAGGATTAATAATAGTATTGATGGCTAATACCGAGATTGAGTGTGTGTGGGATGTATGTATGGGTGAGTAAATCTGTTATGCATGAAACTTCACAAAGCCTCTGTTAAACAATTGTTAAACATGCAATAACAAGTTTGCAAAAAACTGTGGTCCATTTGTAATTAAACATGCATTACAGTATTACAGCTTAACTTAATTTCAGTTTTGGCTCATGCAATTAGAGTATTTCAACAGAAACAGGAAAAGCAGCAATATTATTTCTAATTGTTTCACCACACATATATAACCACATTAAATAGAATAAATTATTATAGCTGCACAGATATATACTCAATGCATGAGTCAAAACTAAAACTAATACTAAAGTTAGCATATAACAATAATGCCAAACAGTGACAAAACTGAGGCCCTTTCCGTGCGTATCCTGAAGTTTTTAATGGAGGGGTTATAATATCAGATGTCAAAATTTGAAGTATATGTAGTTATATATGTGTATAGATGTAGTTTTATGATTTTTGTAATTTACTATTAAGGGAGTAAGAATGTATTTGATATTCAATGAGAAAAATTCAACAAAAAAAATCAACAAAATATTGATGTTGTGATATGTCAAGGCCTGATACTGATTTTGTGTTACTTTTTTTGTTTTACTACATTTTGTACACCCAAGGCAACTTGATATGTGAATGTAAAATATGAATCAATCACTAGCAACTATGTTGGTAATTGTTTTGCAACTGATATAATATTTCCTATGAAATCTAACACTATTAACAGAAACTGAATTATTTCATTTGCATCCTCCTTCTCTTACAGGGTGGATGTCATGGTTTAACTTGGAGAATCTTGTATCTCATATTAGTTGTAGTCTGTACACAAAACTGGCACTACAATTTGGATACAACTCAACCGTGTGTGTGTGTGTGTGTGAGAGAGAGTATGTGGGTGCGGGGATGTATTTGAAATAATGGAGCAGGTGGTTTTGTTGAGGAGTGAATCACTGAGCTGGGGGAAGGGTGTTAATGTCTCAATAGCTGCCTACTATGGGTGTGAATGAGAGACAGAGAAAGAGTGTGTGTGTGTGTGTGTTTGAAATCCTTTGAGGGAATCACAGAAGATTCCAAAGTCTCTGCAGTCTGTGGGGGCAAAGATAGGACAATGTGTGGAATGTGTGGAATTCTGAATGTGGAAAACCCTGTGTCTTGCACTAGTTTGTGTGTGTGTGTCGGGATGGGGGCGGGGGTGCTTGGAAGTTGGACAGACCTAATTTTCTTGACCAATTAATCTGACCCAAAAAGCAAAAAATATCTAGAGTCTGTGGAGTGACTGACTCATTATCAGAGTCCATGATGACTCAGTGCAATCTGACACCAACACCATAACTGGTTGGTTGTTTTTGCATGATGGCTATTAACATTGTAAATTATATTATTTGTTTCTTTGTAACAGAGAAACAGAGTCTGCTAGTCATTTTATATGCATTTTGCATTTACTGTCCTCTCTCTACATAGGGTGCAGTTCTATATCTGGTCATTTGTGCTTTAAGTTTACTTCTGACTTCACTCACTTACATTTTGCTTTGGAATTCCCCTTTTGGTGTGTGGGTAGTGGTAGGCTTGAAATGGAGGTCCTAGATGCTGTATAGTTGATTATTTATGTATTTAATGTTGGAGAGATGATAAAAACTGATCAGCTAATGTCAGCATTTAGCTCGGCACATTCCCCAGCTTTAACCTCCCTGCCTACCAGTCTTAAGTAACAAAGTCACGTTTTCCTTTAGTTAACACAGTGGTAATGTGAAATTTCTATCAGAAATCTGATTAAAAGTAGCAAAATCACCCAAAAGGCTGCTGCATTTTACCACTTTAAATTTTATTGGTTTGTGTTTGTGTAGGGCTAGCATGCTAAAGGGTTTCATGTTCATAACTTTAAGGGGCAAAAAAAAATGAACTAAGACTGAGTTGTACCCTTTTTTTTTTTTTTTACCTTTTTTGGTTATTGGGATTTCATTTTTAATTGGGAGAAAACAGTTCTTCAGGTAAAACAATGATAATTAAATTTCCAACCTTTGCCAACTTAGTGTACATAGGGCTATAACATACCATTGTAACATGATGAAGTTTTAAATGTTCATTTGGTCTTTTGATTTAATCAGCTGAAGTGGCAGTCAGCAGCATATCACACAGAAAGTGACACAAAATGACTCATAAAATACTGCACCTGGCCTTTTAATGGCCGTATGAACTGAAATCATAGCGGGTGGCATAATTATCTGAAAAAAGACTGCACTTATAAAGCATGAGACTGACTCTATGCTATTTAAGTTGACAGTTATCTGCTAATTTTTTATTTCTGAATGCCTGTTTTCTTGTTGAGTGTCATAATAAGTATCAGTGCATTTTCTGCCAGTGAATAATTAGGTAATAAATTCAATATCTTCATTAAAGCATTAACTCAACACAGTATTCATCAGTACCAAAAGTTTGTGATGGTTTAGGCATGTAGTTTGCATTAAAGCTTAATAGTGCACAGTGCATGCATTGCCACTTTTACTTGTCTTGCCAATCCAAGATAAGTAAAAACTCGCACTTCAAGACGGACTTTGGTACTCCGAGCTTCTATTTCTGTTGCTGACAAGAGTTCACTTAGCAAGTCTAAGCTCAAAGCTGTATAAAATAAGAAGGCAGCCAAATGGCATTTTCTCAGGCATTTTGAACACAATTCTTACACCCCAGCATGGCAGAGAAGGAGATACACAGAACTAAGCCTTCAATTGTAGTGTAGCCTGCAATTTAAAATAGTCATTTTCAATGTGCAAAGCACCTTCTCACTGATGTCTCTGGGCTATTTGAAATATAATAGAAATTCTTTTTTGCACAGTTGGATTTTTGGACACACACACAAAGCACAGGCCTGCAGATGGTGGCCAATTTTAGGCCTTGAATGTCTCTGGAATGCTCAATGCTCCATTACAGCCAGAAATCTCCAGAATTTTTTACATCTGCTGTCCAACATGCCAACAGTGATCTTTCGCATTTTTGGGACAGGCATAAGCAAACAGTTTCCTTTTACATGTCTCACTTATATCCACCAACAGTATTTTTAAAAAGAGGTCACAAAATGGAACAGGACTATTTTATGTAGTATTTTACCTTAAATAACAGCTTTAAAGTCATTATCATGCTCCACTGACATATAATAAGAAGAATAATGTCTTTATTAGCAACTCTGAGCTCAGCATGCAGTGAAGGTTTGAGAAAACTTGCCCTGATGTGCCTGATCAGCCTATGACTATTTTATTTTCAAATTTTTTATTAATTTAGGATTGCAGGACTTGTACCGTATTTTTCGGACTATAAGGCGCACTTAAAAACTTTTAATTTTCACAAAAATTGACAGTGCGTCTTATAATACGGTGCGCCTTTTGTATGGATTTTACTCGTCAGGTTGTAAGGAGCAGTAAACACACACTCCGTGCAGCGTTATAGAGATTTTCAGTGCTATACAGAGTCCAGAGCAGTGCAGCTCCGAGGCTGGAGCAGCAATAGCATTAGCTAGATGCTAACCGCTAAGCTAGCTAGCTTATTCACTGTTCAGAGATCAGTATTATCTAAATTTTACTCGTCAGGTTGTAAGGAGCAGTAAACACACACTCCGTGCAGCGTTATACAGAGTTTCAGTGCTATACAGAGTCCAGAGCCGTGCAGCTCCGAGGCTGGAGCAGCAAATAGCATTAGCTAGCTTATTCACTGTTCAGAGATCAGTATTATCTAAATTTTACCCGTCAGGTGTAAGGAGCAGTAAACACACACTCCGTGCAGAGCAGCAATAGCATTAGCTAGATGCTAACCGCTTAGCTAGCTAGCTTATTCACTGAGATCAGTATTATCTAAATTTTACTCGTCAGGTTGTAAGGAGCAGTAAACACACACTCCGTGCAGAGCCGTGCCGCTCCGAGGCTGGAGCAGCAATAAATAGCATTAGCTAGATGCTAACCGCTTAGCTAGCTAGCTTTTTCACTGTTCAGAGATCAGTATTTTCTAAATTTAGCACTTTTAATACTGCTGGAGCAGTATTATTAGAGTTAGATGCTAATCGCTAAGCGTTCACCGTTCAGAGGTGAGTTATCGGCCTGTAAGTCTGTGCTGCTTTGCCTGGCTAGCATTAGCTAGATGCTAAGCGCTAACTCTCTCAGAGGTGAGTTTTATCAGCCTGTAATCTGCTTGTTTACCGTGTTAAAACAAGCTACGGGGGACGAATCGCTAGCTAATATCTCACTGTCTTACCAGAACACGCAGGATTACTCAGTGTAACGCTGTCGTTTAAGTTTGGGTTAACTTTACTAGTTTAGGTGACTAGCTAGCGTGCTAGCGGATAGCTATGCTAACGCTGGTGCAGCAAGCCTTAGTGGACATCTGGAAATCTAAGCTTACTGTAAATAAACTGAAGCACGTTACTCACCCAAATAAACAGTTTTCAGGAGAGGAATCTGTGTAGATTAATATCCAGCACTCGTTTGACTTTGAAAGAGCTAGATTTATATATACTGAGACGCTCCACCGGCAAGAGACCACCCCCGGTGGGGGAAGGGAAACATGGCGCCACCCCTGTTCACTTTAATATAGGCACCCTTTCTAGTGTCACTTAACGCGCCTTATAATGCGATGCGCCCTATGTATGGAAAAATAGCAGAAAATAGGCGTTCTTTGATAGTGCGTCTTATAATACGGTGCGCCTTATAGTCCGAAAAATACGGTAAGCTATAATGAATGAAAATCTATTTAGCTAACTAGTTAGCTAGAAGCAGGATGTTGTGATGGGCAGTGCTGCACCACTGGCCACCAGCAGGGGAGCTGGGCAACAGAGGGGAAAAAGAAGTGGCATTGGGTCCCGAAACTCCAAGTCCCAGAATCCCCAGCGGTGATCAGTGGCAACCAGCGACACCTGTGCAGCACTCTATATAAAGCCCAGTCAAACCACTCATTCTCGTCGCACCTTTAAAGAGGGGTGACCGGTAACAGAGAGTGTAAGAAAATAAAATAAAAGAAAGAAAGACAGAAGAAAATAAAAGAAAGAAAGAAGAAAGAAAGAAGAAAAGAAAAGAAAAGAAAGTCGCACAAAAAAGATATAAAAGATCTCAAAAGAAAGTAAAAGTAGAGGTCTGAGCTGTGCTCAGTCAGTTTTGAGTTTGATTGTGTTTTGGTTTGAGTTATTTGAAGCTAAAAAGCTGTGTTTCAGTTGTACATGCCATTTTGTGGCATTTCCTTTGCTCTGTTTCCCGCCTTTTTTTTGTGCACCTCTTCAGAGTTTTGTTTTCCACCTATTTTCCAGTTTCCTCTGTGGAAAACCAAACCAAGTTCCACAAGCACACCCTTTTGAGACAAACAATATTAAAACATATTTATAAATATCAGAAACAATTAAGTAATCAAATAATTATAAATATACCTAAGCAAACATATATGACTGAAGATATAAATTATTAAATACATCCCAAAACAAACAACCATTTTGCTCTGCACTTGGATCCAACACCACCCTATCCCGTAAGAGATGTAGAGGATAGCTAGAATTTAGAACAACATTGGGTAATGTTGGCAGTTTAAGGCAGTTTCTTAACCCTGGTCTCTGCCCTAAAATTGTGTATGATCCAATTGAGCAGCTAATTAACAATCCTTTACTGAGTTTACCTGTTAAAATTCTTTAGCCCACTATGTATCATAACTCAATCATTATGTATATCCAGCATGTATTAGACACATCATAGGGTGTAGAAACAGCTCTAACGTGACTTCTGTTCACTTGTAGTTTACAGTTTTACCACAGTAAGACCACAAATCATCCGGTTATATTGTAAGGCACGTTTCTGTATAGTGTTTCAAATTCGTGCGCGATGTGCACCCTTTTGACTTTGAACACCTGTCCCTCCAAAGATCTCTGCATGGCCCTGCTAATAGGGTAATTAGAAATGGGGTGATATGGGGAGTAAGCACCATCTACCCACCCAGATAGAGCATACACAATTGTTCTCTCTCGGAAAACTGCGAATAGTGAAGCAGTATGATTCAAATTGATTGAACTTGAATCATAGTGAGACAAAGTGTATATTTATTCTGTGGCTGCATTATCATCTTACAAATCTTCTGGTAATTATCATTTACTGATAACTGTAATATATATAATTTTATTTACATTTTCTCTCCAGTTTACATGGCCAATTACCCAACCCACTCATTAAGATTCCTCCAACACCAGGAGGGTGAAGACTAACACATGCCTCCTCTGCTGCTTATGCAGCATTCTTGAGTAGCATCACAGAGCACTCGGAGGAAAGCGCAGCGCCTCGTGCTGAGCGACATCACCCTTTGGAGAGATGTGGGGAGAGAGCAAAGCCAATTGTGCTCTCTCAGGGCTCTGGTAGCGAGCTACATTAACATGATTTGAACTGGTCATCTCCTAAACATAGTGGCAGCACTTTAGACCGCTGGACCGCGCGCGGCCTAATCAAGCAATCTTGACAGCTATACACAGGGACAAACTAGCCATTGGGAGGACAGGGACAATTTCTGTTGGGCCACCCTGTGCGTGGTACACTAAAAGAGCTAAACATAGAACCCGATAAAGGTATTTTAATATTGAGTTGTGCTTTGGTCCACAATAAATGCAGTGCATGGCCATTAGCCAACCACATATATGCCACCTCCCCCAGATTAAAACAGACGCACAACAACCATGAACACATTAGTTAAGTAATAAGTGCAAATTTCAGAATGCATCCAAAAAGCACATAGAAGGCAAATAAATGTGTAGAATAAAAGAGAAGATACGATGTAAATGAGTCAATTTTTCTGTGTGAGGAACAGCATTGCCAAAAAACAAAAAAGGTAGTGTGTAGGGAGTTATTCCTTAGTTAGTTAATTAGCTTGCTTGCTAAGTTTGAGAGCTAGTTTAGGCTGTTTATCACTAACTGTGGTATGCCCTGTGCTTGCTGCTCACACCACTTGCAGGTATGTGAACTGGTGTATTTGCAGGTTAGCTACTGTGTGATTGACCATGCTGAGACTTGCAAAATCTTCACACAGAGAAAATAAGCATCTGCTTCATGCACTGAAAGCAGAACAGCGCATATTTAGTGTGAAGTCTTCAGTCTGCCACATGAGTAGAAACAATGCCCTGCCAATGCTGGTAAAAATGCATAGGAGATTTAAGAAGTGATCCTGATAATAAACAGTGAACAGTAAGTGACAGTAGGTTAATTTATTTAAAACAAGTATTAAAGTTTAGGCTTTATTTCCAATTTACTGAGACAAGATGAGAAAACTCAATTAAACAATTAGAAAACTTCCATTGATAATTGGATTTAAAATGTGATAGATGGATACATAGAACTTTCATTTCAAAGTGCAGAAAATATAAGTTGCATAATTTATAAAGTTTATTTATCATCATTTGTTTGCTTGCATTTAACTATACATGCATATGGGTGTTATTGTAGCGTGCTGGACTAGGAAACGGTCCAGGGCTGAATTTAGCTCCCAGTCCAGTTCTGCCTATCCTT
The DNA here is from genome assembly GCF_023375975.1 of Astyanax mexicanus. NCBI lineage: Eukaryota > Metazoa > Chordata > Actinopteri > Characiformes > Acestrorhamphidae > Astyanax > Astyanax mexicanus. The sequence goes on from NC_064408.1 coordinate 54,567,152, forward strand.
TGCATGTATGTTTAGGCAAGTTTGTTCATAGCCTCTCCATAGAGAGCACATTCTTAGGTTCTCTCTCACAAATAGGCTCATCCATTAACCCTGAAATTTGCAGTACTGTCTTAGTTTGAACTAGTGACACATGTAATTGCTTTGTGAGAATAATATAGACTAATTGTTCTCATAAATGTGAGCTTTAATTAAACCTTCTCCTCCTGGGATTACACTTCCTTCTCTGATGAGAGTCCATGGCATGCCGCTTGTGCACATGTACACACACGCACGCGCAGCCATCACACACTGGCTATGGTCTCTCCCAGAGTGCTTTTAGGCACTGCGGGAGCTGCACCATGCCATTGGCTCCCTGAATGCTCCAGCACTGCAGAGCCCTTAGCAACCAGGATAAATGACAGCAGCATTGCATTGGCCTGAGACTCAGCCATACACACAGACACAGTAAACGATGCTCTTTTTCTCCTGTCTCAGGCCTTGTCTCTGCCTCTCATTTACCTTCTCACTTATCTTCTTATTTATCTGATTCAGAACTAATAAGGATGTGTCTCTAGATCAATTAATGGTTTGGGCCACATCATGTAGTGTGTGTTGTCTATAATCCAATCTTTAGTCCAACCCATCTCCCAGAGCAATTAGGGCCATTCCGATTGTAAATCGTAAATATGAAACATTTAAATTTTAGTGTAGTAGTCTCTGGTGGGAAACATGACTTTGACCTCATGACTGTAGACTTCTTATGGCTGAACAATAATACCACATTTAACAGGCCTGCTCCCCTTTCACACCTAAAACCTTGTAAGTCTAACCAGTCCCATGACACCAGGGAGGGAAAATGGTTAATTCCGCACAATTTGGTTGATAACCAACAATGTTTTTGGTCTCATGTTTTTTACATTAGTTAAGATTTAAAAAATCTTGTCATGTGAGCCAGGCATTGCTATAGCATAGTGGTGTTGAGAAATCATCAGTTGTCACATTTCAAACGGTTAACAAAGCAATAAGCAAAAGCAATTCAGCAAGAATTGATTTGTGTAACTGTGGTCACCTTTAGTTAACACAGTTTAGGACAGCACACATGTTGTTTAAACTGTAGCATTCAGTGAACAGTATGGGAAGCATTATGGGGAGACTGGCTAAAAGAGGAGAGGGATGAGGAGAAATATAATTCCCAAGCCTATTCATGAGGATAGATTATTGTTATCTGTGTGTGTGTGTGTGTGTGTGTGTGTGTGTGTGTGTGTGTGTGTTACAGCCCCTTATATGGTAGATACCTTCTGAAGTCTCTTATATAGAATAATTGGATGGTCATTTCTGACCTACCATGTATTCCTGTCTCTGATAAATAAATGTTGTGTTGCATCCAGATCCAATCTTTAATGTATTTATTAACATCTATAATCTACTCAAGTATTCTTATCCTGATGCTAATAATAAAGAGCAGTCGTTTATGTGCTGCAAATAAATTGTAATTCTATTTCTGCAGTGTCAAACGATCCTCCACAGCTTCAGTCTGACCCCATCATCAAAACATTACTGAATCACTGAATTACAGATAATTTCTTCCTTCCTTCCCTGCTTCCTTCCTTCTTCCTTTATTCCTGTTATTGAATCGTGTGCAGCCATGCCTTTGTAATCTGTGCAGCATGTGGCTTTGCATTGTCTCGTTAAAAAAAAAAAAAAAAAAACATTTCATGGCAGACCCTGGCCTTTGGGCTTGGTACTGATACCAGTCTGTCTGGTCTTTCTGGTCTTTAGTTCAGCGTGCATGGCATCCATTTCTTCCAAAAAAAACATAGATGTTTTGGTTAACATGAGGCTTCTGTTATGCACAATAAAGTTTTAAGAGGCTATTTGTCAATGTAACAACTCTGTATTGTAGTGCTTAACAAATATTTGCCCATGTACTTCTGTCAGCTACTGTAGAACGATGGTTCTTGATGCAGTGCCATCTGAGGGATCTTTTTAAAACCATTGTGACCATAGACCCCACATCTTTAACCCATCCGTGCAGTGAACAGAGACATACACACCATTTAACACACACACTTAATGACACAGTGAGACAGTGACCACACATGCCAAGAAGGTTGGGAAGCCAGGAAGCACTGAGCAGTGCCTAAGTGCCCAACACTGGCAGCTTCCTGAGCCCAGGTATCTACAACCTTGTTACCTTACTCTAATTGTTGAGCCGCCACTGGCAACAGTTTAAAGATTCAGAACCAGATCATCCATCCTTGTGAGTGAAATCTCATTGAGAGGACAATGCAGTTACAACACCTGGGTGGTATGGCATGCTGTTTTTGACTAGAGGCCCAGCAAGGCTCTGGGACATGCTGTAGATTCAGTGTGAGTCACCAGCATGACAAAAAAAAAAAACTTAATTAATTTTGCGTGGTAAAGACAGGCAACTATGCCGAGAGGATGACAAAGGAGGAACATAAAGAACCAATCACTTGCCCTGATTTCCTTGGATCTTCCAGACAATTTCTGCTTGGTTCTGAACACTCTGTAGCCCCCAGAAGATTGTCTAGAGCAGGGGTGTCAGACATGTCCATATTGGGCCGATGTGACTGCAGTTTTTAATTTACAGTCAAGCAGAACTTTGTGATTAACAGCTTGAATTGGATTTTAAATGGGAGATTTTAGTGAAAGATTTAATAAGTTGTAATTGTTTGGAATAAAAACCTGTAGCCACGCTGGCCCAGAAGGGTGCCTGCTGGAGTATCCCGAATATGCTCTGTGTATCCCGAAAGGGGAGGCTAGCACCCACCGCTCGGCTCATCAGCGCCCGCACGTGTCTCAGAGGGAACACAAGAGTTGCCGCTGGGCTCGACAGTGACTCTGCATGTCTGCCACGTGTCTCAGATGGCACAGTCATGTCACTTGGCCTCTCCCCAGGCTGAGATCACACCTTTCACTCTTTTCCTACCTCTTTTGTTCTCATCCTCTTTAAATCTCACTTCTTTAACCCCTCCTTTTCTCTGTTTCTTATCTCTTCCATTGTTCCCTTCTTTTTATGTCCCTCCTGTTTCATGTTCTCTTTCTCTATTTCTCTATCTCCTATTTCCCTGCCCTCCCATTGCCCCTTTTCTCTCTATTTATCCCTCTTTTTTCCTAATCTATCTCTTGTTCCACTATATCTCCCTCTTATCCCCCTTAATTTCTTCCCTTCTTTCTCTATTTTCGTCTCTCATTCCTATCTCTTTCTTGCTAATTTATTTTCCATTTTCTTTTTATTATCTTTTACTGCATCTTTTTTCTAGAATATTATTCATCATAGTTTCTCTCTGTGAAAATCTGAGGTCATGTGTGTTGCAGTGCTGTGTTGTAGAAAGGTGGGGGTTGAGCTTCGCCAAGGTTGTGTGTGTGTGTTTATTGCAGCACATAAGGGGGGTGTTAATATGGGTGAAGAGGTGAGGCCAACATCGTTGTGCAAAATCCGTCACACTCCACTGAACTTCTTAATAGAAGGGCAGACATATGAATGGGAATGCACGGTTCTGAAATACTTTATATTCTCTATTCTTTTTATCATCGCATCCTCTCTCTCTTGCTCTCTGTCCTTCCCTCTCTCATTTTTTCATTTCTCTCTCTCTCTCTCTCTCACGCTCTCTCCAACCCATTGATGTCTCCGTTTTCCTCTATGGCTCCACCCAGATGAAATCCAAATCAGATGAAATCCAATCTGTGTGTAAAGATTGTTTGCACTAGATAGTGTTAAAGATTACATTACCACAGTGGCAGTGGCTAGTGGCAGAGTAATAGTGCCACAGACTGGATGGACTTGAATTTAAACCCCTTCACCCTCTTGACTGACCTCTCTTTTGTTTACACCCTGTTGACCAATTCTGCAATTCTGCACAGTTATGATCCCAAAGAAAAATAAAAGCATGTGTTTAACTGATAACATTCCATACACGTCTGCTCCTGAATTATCCCAGTCTATTACAGACTCTTAATAGCTATAAAAACAATTACTTTTCACAAAAAAAACATTCTCTACAACAAAAATGTGTGTATGTGTCCTGGATTGGCATATAGCCAAATACTTATGCAAACATTTAAGCCCCACTTGTTTTGCTTTTTTATTATAAATAAATAAACACAATCTCTGTACTTAACCAAAAAAGAAACAATGATTCAAATATTGCCTGTTTAAACCCTTAATCATACTATTTTTCATCAGTTGTTGTAATCTCTAGGGAGCACAATTGGCCTTGCTCTCTCTGGCTGGGTAGATGGCGCAACAGATGCCTGTGCTGACCGACATCACTCCCGGGGTGATGTCGGTCAGCACAGGCATCTGTTGGCTGATTTATCGGCACAGAGTTGCTGCACTTTCCTCCGAGCGCGTAGGCTAATGAAAAAGAGTCCGACTTTACATGTATCAAAGGAAGCATGTGTTAGTCTTTTCTCTCCTGGTGTTGAGGGCATCGCTAGTGAAAGGGGGAGTCCTAATGAGTGGGTTAAATAATTGGCCCCCCAAATTGGGGACAGAATGTGACAAAATTTTTAATAAATCCTTTACAAAAACATTACCAAACAAAATATTTTTTAGAAAATATTAATAAACAGTTAAATATTCAATATTTTAACACCTCATACCTCAACATACAACTATAATAGAGAATATCACAATATTATAAAATGGAGTTTTTAAATCAATATAAAAGACTTTATTAATATATGCGTGTTTGTTTTTAAAAACAGAATAGGTGAATAGGCCCTAAGATGAGTATTTATAAACTATTATAACTATATATAAAAACACAATGCTGTTTTTTATTTGTATTTTTATTAAATTTTTATTTAATAAACAAATTAACTAACAACCAGACAAATTATTTTAGATGTGGTTTTTCCTGTTCTTCATTGCTCTGCTTATATAAACCCTATATATGACTCTATAATCAAATATTGGACAGAGAGAGAGAGAGAGAGAGAGAGAGAGAGTACTGTTCTCTCATTTTAGATTTAATCTTATCTGCCCAGTGACAGCTGAAGGACAGGTAGACGATAAAAGATAATATATGATGTGTGAAGAGAATTAGCTTGAGCTTTAGAGATTAAAAGAAAGAAGGCTGGCGAAAGGAGAGAGCGAGAGAGAGAGAGAGAGAGAGAGAGAGCAGAGTGACCTAGATAGGTTTAGATAGATCAATACTTCATTAAGATCTAACTGTGGATGATGCTGTCATGAGTTGGCCTGGTCATTTAGGTCAGTCTGCTGTCTCCAAACCTATTACATCACATCTGGCCACAGGCAGAAAGTGTTCTTTTATATACCCTTGTAACCTATGTAACCTTGACCTGCAGGACTGATCTCAGTTCAGGGCACGTAGTCAAAATCTACCTACAATTAAACAAGTACAGATTTAACAATTTGTTTAAAATGAGCCTTTTGTTTGCCTTCAGAGGAAGTTTATACACATTGAAGAATAAAGCTTTGAATTGTTTGTTCTTCTTTTTGTTTCTTTTCTATCCTCATTAAAAATACTGAAAGACACAACATTGAATTTTATTTTAAAACCAATAATCTGCAATAATTTAACATCATGTTTTTCTTTGCCATAAAATAGTTTATTTAGTTGACTAAATTTAATTGGTATTTGTAATACCAATAGCTGACTATTTATCAAAAACAGCATCTATTGTGTAATACTTGCTTGCCATTGTGTAATGAGACTCTTAACAATCACTGAACAAGATCCATAGCCACAGAGTAAGACTGATCATACTGTGTGATGAACTCCATCCCTCACTGAACCAGATTTGTTTAAAAATGCTTCATATTTTAGTTTTTAGCTGATTTAATTTTAAAACACCAAGGTATAGCCTCTTTAATATAGAACCTGCTGACTGTCTGTATTTTTTACACAATAAACGAATAAGCAATTCACCATAAAAGTGTTATCAGCCAATATTGATTGTTGGCCAAATCTATATTACATCACTACCAGCAGTCATAGTGTTTGGATGGTCTACACTGCAGAGTACTGCATGTTTTTATGTGCTGAGGTTAGCCCTTTTCCTGTTGTTGACAAGGCTGTGCATTGATGTCTGAAAACATGATCTATGGTCTGTTTTCTGTTACGTTTGTGTGATTAATGAAATATGGATTTAGAGTCATGCCTTCCTGCTCATTACTGTGATAGTCTTTTCAATCCATTTGTATCATCTGTCACTGGGCGGCAATCCACTGATTAATAAGCTTAGCCTGTATTTTCCCCACACACTCCACATGTGCTCATGGCTGCACCTGCACTAGATGATCAGCTTCACATCCATTTAGAGAGAAATCTGAAATAGATGGATACTCTAGTGTTCTCCAGAACATTCAGCAGGATAAAATGATCTTCTGTTCTTCCAAAAAACATCTTTCAACAAGATTCCAACAATCAGATTAGCCTGGATCTGAGCAGATTAGATTAGATTAAGGGATTAGCAGAATTTTGCTGCGGGATTAAATGGCTTCATTAGTGAAATCACAAGTATACTAAGATGCAACTTGCACACAGCAAAACAACACACAAGCAGATGGGAATACACAAGTGCACATAATCAAAAACAGCATCAGAAGGACACTGTGATATACAGAATTCAGTAGAACACTATCTGTGTGTCTCCCTGTTCGTAACTATCCATGCTCAGACTCAGATATCCAGAGGTGAAAGACTATATTTAGATGTAAATATGCATTCATTACCACCCACACTGACACTTCATATATGCATTAATCAAGCATTAAACTGGTGAATAGTGATTACATTGTAGGGAGTCAGTTTGTGTGATTCATGTGTGTGTGTGTGTGTGTGTTTGTGTGTATTTCTTACTCAAAACCCTTCCAGATTAAATTGTAGGGCTTCTGAAACCACTGTATACCATAACCATGTACATTTTACAACAGTTCCAAGTGGTTGTGTCTGTTGTAATATTTGATAGAGTATACTTGAAAATAGAACTGGACGAATAGGGGAGACCCTGAGTCCTGGTTGTGAGTGGGCAGTGATGTGCACGGGGAAGTCCTATAAGTGCCACAATATTGCTTACACAGTAAATGTTGTCTGCTAAAAAAAATTACCAACCTATCTCTTTACTGGTTAACCAGATCGTCAAAGCTGGTTATTTCGCATGACCAACATGGCAAAGCTTGTTAACAGCAATATGGGGTACATGTACAAACTTTACTTTCCTGCATGTAAACCTTGACTTTCCACTAACCATTAAATAACAACCTTTTTACTCATCAATGTCCTACAGCAGACCAGACTCATTTAAATAAGCAGTTCTGTTTAATCTCTCTTTTATCTATTTATGTCTGTATCTATATCAATATCTGCAGCTTGTCTTTGTTCAGGTTGGAGTGGGTGGAGATCCTCGAGCCCCGCACAAGGGAGCGGATGTACGCTAACCTGCTGACGGGAGAGTGTGTGTGGGACGCCCCGGCGGGTGTGCGGATAAAGCGCAGCGGTGAGGACCAGTGGTGGGAGCTGTTTGACTCCAACACCTCCCGCTTCTATTACTACAATGCCTCCACCCAGCGCACCGTGTGGCACCGACCCCACGCCTGTGACATCATCCCCCTCGCCAAGCTCCAGACCCTCAAACAGAACACGGATTCACCCCCACCCGTCACCACCACGATCAGTGCCTCGGCCGACAGCAGCCCGGCCCGCAGTGCTGTCAGCACCACATCTTCACAAGAGCAGGAGGACAAAACAGCACCCAGGGAGGAGGGAGAGAGGTGAGAGAGAGAGAGAGAGAGAGAGAGAGAGAGAGAGAGAGAGAGAGAGAGAGTAAAGAAAGTGTTTTAGAACATAAGCTGCATACATACTAAATAATAATAATAATAATACATTTTATTTAATAGGTGCCTTTCTGTCACTGAAGGACACCATCAAAGAGTACAGTATAATTTGCAGTATGTAAAATCACTGATAAAACTGCCCTGCACCAACCCAGCATATTTTTAATGCTTCTCCCATGATGTTGCCCTAGCTAATACCCAATATCAAAACCAGTGTAAAAGCCCCTATTTTATTTCTCCCATCATTTAGGAACTAATTGTAGCTTTTCAAGTTTGAGGTTCAACAGTTTGTATTTGTATTTGTACACTTGTACTGTACATTATACAATTTCAGATTACTTTTATTTCAAAAAAACCTGTTTAAATGATCCTATTTATCTCACCATTCCTTTTTTCCAAAACAAACCACCACAGTATACACTTCTATTCTTAATTACTCAATGTGAAGTGAGCTTTGGCCCACCTATACCTTTCTGCAAAGAATTGATATAAGGCTTGTGGGTTGCGTAACAGTATCAGACTGCATTTCTTAATGCTGCAGCGAACTGTTAAGTGATATTAAGTGAAGGTTTCTTAAATACTCTGTAGTCCATGTGTAACTAGCATGACAGTTTCTGTTGCTGTGCCATCTAAAGCCTAAAAAATGATGCACAACAATGGTTTCTGAGCTTTCTTTACACAGACTTTTTTCTTGAATCTTTTTATAATATTACATACTGTATGGTGGGTGACAAAAAATATGTGCCATTTACTTTAAGAAATGTTATTTGTGGCAAACCTCTGATGAAGTCACCTGTTACAGATTTTTCTGTTTATTGTGGGTTTTAAAGCTATAATATAAAGATATGCTACAATGGTTAAATAGTAGCAGCAACCTAATAGCAACCTAAGAACCTGATAACTTTCTCTAACTGGCAAAATATTTTTCACACAGTTCACATTGAAATGAATAAAACTTCTATTTCACAATAGGTTTAAATTCAAATAGCTTAAACACTTAAATTGTTTCTCCCCATGGGAGAAAGTATGGGAGACAGAAGGAGGCTTTTGATTGTGTGTGTGACAGAAAAGAAAGAGAGTAAAAGAAAGAATGTGTAAATTGATTTGAAGGTCGGATTTCCATGAATAATTTATGACCAGAGAAAAACAGTGTTCACTTTGTAGTAGGGCTTCTTTCTTAAGGAAAAGATGAGAGAGACAGAGAGAAAGAGCGAGAGAAAGAAAGAGAGAGAGAGAAGGAGAGATGAGCTACTCAACAGAGTTTTAATCCAACTTCTAAATAAAACACACACACACACACATTCATTCTTTCCTCTGACACAATCTTGGCTGTGTCAGCAGGTCTGGTCGTGGGGAATTTTCAGCCTGCCAGAGTGGCCGAATGGTGAATTGATTTCACACTACTGTCACTTTTCTTCTCTTTTTTAATGGTAAAAGTCCAAGGACTCTCCTATATATTTTAGGCTTAGTATGCTTTTCAGATTTATATAGATGGTGTGCCTTGGAAGGGTTTCTGGGCTACAGCTTATGATAATGTTTTCCAGCTGTCTGTTTTTATATTAACTTGGCTTAACCTCTGATAACAGCAACGAAAAAATTAAAGTTAGTTTGACTCTTAACTCTTACAGTAAAGCCCATTGGTGCGTTTCACAGACCCAGATTAGGCAAAAGTCTTACGAATTTCAGTAGTGAATCAGCATTGGCATTGCACTGTAAGTAGCCTATTTATTTGTGCTTGGGTCAATTGATATATTTTTGTATCAAAATATGTGGAACAGAAATAGTGCTATGAATTATGAATAGACATAATTTGATAATGTATACTTTAAGGAATATGTTCTTGGGAGGGCTGGGCAATAAATCAGTATCATTATATATTATGTAGTAAATGTTTTAATAAAGATAGTATGATATTTCTGATATTTTAATATATATAATTTAATATACTATATATTCTAATTATATTATTAAATAATATAATTATATTATTTAAATATTATTTATTTAATATACATTCATTACTGACTGCTATTCAATGCAGGGTGTTGTTCATGTTTATATCAGGATAATATTCTGCCAGAAATAAAGAACTAACTTTTTAAAACAAACTATAAATCCTGAGCACCACTACTCTGTAATAAACAAATATTCAGGAGAATTTAGACTAGAAGTTTATACACTTAACAGCATTCCTTTTTTTAACTTATAACCTTGTCTTGTGAGCATTCTTAACATCATTTGCCATGTGACTGGAGTAATTTTTTAAATAAAAAATACTGTAGTTTGCCCTTAGTAGACCAATGACACAAAAAATGCAGCATAGTGTACTAGATAAAACACATTGGTTAGTCGATAGAATTTTACATCCTCTCTTACTTTTTATGTATTAACTAATATGTGGCTAAGATATTATTTAGTTTCAGTGCATCAGTGCAGTTTCAGGGCCTTATCATGATGCAATATGATTTGGTACAAAAACAGTAGCCACTAAAAGCCTTTGTTTTTTTTCTTTTTTTAGTCTTCTTTGAGCAAAGATTGAGCAGAAGACCTTTAGTTTTTTAAAAACAAAATATATTTAAAATCAATGTTCATTAAGGAAAGATTGGAAGGGTTTCTGATATGTCGTTTTATCATCATTAAACAGCACTACAACATGGAGTTACATTCACAGGTGCCACATTAAAAAAAAGTAGAGTCCTGATCTGTCCCTAGCACGGAATAGGTGGAATACTTTTGTAAAAGTAGAAAAAATGCGATGAAGACCCCATAGTGCTACACACTTAAAGGCGTGTTTGCAGTGCAGGTTTCCTGATTCCTGGTAATATTTTTGTCTCTTTTGTTTGTCAGATTCAGGTGGGGAACTGGCAGCAAGGACAGAATGCTGATTAAAGTATCAGACAGGGAACCCAGTTTTCTGTCACAGGGAAATGGCTATTCTGGGTCCTCGCCTCGCTCCAGACGATCATCAAGCAATGCACCCTCTGACCCGGAACTCACCCCACACTCTCTACCTGACCGCCGCCAGTCACAGTCCCCCTTTTTAAAAAGGGCAGAGCTTGGAGGTACTCAGCGGCGCTGCTCCGGCGATTCACAGCCTCCTTCACCGCGTTATGCTTATGAACCTCCACTCTATGAGGAACCTCCTTCAGACTACCAGTCTCCGCCTATTTATGAAGAACCGCCCACTGACATGCATTGTGACCCCAGCTTCTATGGTTCTGACAGGTCACCAGCACGTAAACCCGGTCTTTACCACTCACCTAAACAAAGCCCCTCCCCTTATAGTCAGCTGGTGTTGACCAGGCAAAGAGGCTCCACCCCTGAGAAGACCAGTCAGGGGGACCGTGATTACAGGTGAGGCTACTTACATACTCTGAAACTGTGAAACTCTCTCCCACAGAACAAATCTAGATTTTATTTTACTTAATTATTTTATTTGATCTAATTTTATTTAGAAGTCTCCAACAGAAATTCCTCAAGCATGTTTGGAACTTTTCACTATAAGTGTCACACAGGTCAAATAAGTTATAAATTCTCAGAAATCTAAGAGTTGGTCTGGCAGAAGTACAGCCTGTACCGTATTTTTCGGACTATAAGGCGCACTTAAAAACTTTTAATTTTCACAAAAATTGACAGTGCGTCTTATAATACGGTGCGCCTTTTGTATGGATTTTACTCGTCAGGTTGTAAGGAGCAGTAAACACACACTCCGTACAGCGTTATAGAGAGTTTCAGTGCTATACAGAGTCCAGAGCCGTGCAGCTCCGAGGCTGAGCAGCAATAGCATTAGCTAGATGCTAACCGCTAAGCTAGCTAGCTTATTCACTGAGATCAGTATTACCTAAATTTTACTCGTCAGGTTGTAAGGAGCAGTAAACACACACTCCGTGCAGCGTTATACAGAGTTTCAGTGCTATACAGAGTCCAGAGCCGTGCAGCTCCGAGGCTGGAGCAGCAAATAGCATTAGCTAGCTTATTCACTGTTCAGAGATCAGTATTATCTAAATTTTACCCGTCAGGTGTAAGGAGCAGTAAACACACACTCCGTGCAGAGCAGCAATAGCATTAGCTAGATGCTAACCGCTTAGCTAGCTAGCTTTTTCACTGTTCAGAGATCAGTATTTTCTAAATTTAGCACTTTTAATACTGCTGGAGCAGTATTATTAGAGTTAGATGCTAATCGCTAAGCGTTCACCATTCAGAGGTGAGTTATCGGCCTGTAAGTCTGTGCTGCTTTGCCTGGCTAGCATTAGCTAGATGCTAAGCGCTAACTCTCTCAGAGGTGAGTTTTATCAGCCTGTAATCTGCTTGTTTACAGTGTTAAAACAAGCTACGGGGGACGAATCGCTAGCTAATATCTCACTGTCTTACCAGAACACGCAGGATTACTCAGTGTAACGCTGTCGTTTAAGTTTGGGTTAACTTTACTAGTTTAGGTGACTAGCTAGCGTGCTAGCGGATAGCTATGCTAACGCTGGTGCAGCAAGCCTTAGTGGACATCTGGAAATCTAAGCTTACTGTAAATAAACTGAAGCACGTTACTCACCCAAATAAACAGTTTTCAGGAGAGGAATCTGTGTAGATTAATATCCAGCACTCGTTTGACTTTGAAAGAGCTAGATTTATATATACTGAGACGCTCCACCGGCAAGCGACCACCCCCGGTGGGGGAAGGGAAACATGGCGCCACCCCTGTTCACTTTGATATAGGCACCCTTTCTAGTGTCACTTAACGCGCCTTATAATGCGATGCGCCCTATGTATGGAAAAATAGCAGAAAATAGGCGTTCTTTGATAGTGCGTCTTATAATACGGTGCGCCTTATAGTCCGAAAAATTACATTAAATGAACAAATGCAGAAGCTGTTTTCCTATTAATTAAAAACTGATTTGCTGTGCAGAAATAAAACTTAGATCAGAAACATTTTACATTAATACCATTTAAGTATTACTGTACGTAAATTTCACACTTTTATCAGTTGTTACAAATTACCACTCTGTATGTTACAATTACCCTGCCTGGTATTGGCTGAATTGTGAAAAAACAGTAGGTGCTTGAAAAAAGATGTGCATTCCCATTGCAGTTGCTTCATACAGCAGTTTGTGATGCATTTTCGTGCATGGAAGCTGCTGTTAAAATCAATTTCATTGTTACTGTCATTACAGTGGGCGTGACTATAGTTCTGCAGGGCGGGACTACAGTTCTGGTGGACGAGACTACAGCTCTGGTGGAAGAGACTACAGTTCTGGTGGGCGGGATTATAACTCTGGTGGACGGGAATACAGCGCAGCAGGACGGGAATATGTAAAACAGCTGGTTTATGTGGAACAATCAGGCTCCTCCCCAAGGTTCCGGACAACAGAGCGACTTTTAAGCTATGGCACAACTGGAACTGGATGTATGCCTGCTGGACTGTCTTATGGTGGCTCCTTTACACTACAGCACATCCATGATGGCGGTGGTGGCAATCGAAAACGCAAAAATCGTAAGCCATCCTTGCCCGGTGGCGAGGGTGAAGGCATGGGTGCTGGTGTTGGAGCGATGCTCACCCAAGCACGACTGGCCTGGGAGGCCCAGCAACTAATACAGCAGCGTGGGGGTGCGGCCTCAGGGGGCGGCGCTAAGGATGGTTATGAAAGCGATGGGGCTACGCCTCTACCACTGCCTGGGCCGGTGGTACGGGCATTCAGTGAAGATGAAGCCTTGGCCCAACAGGACAGCCACTGGAAGCGTGCTACACTGGACAGACTTGCATTTCCTCAGACACTACTAGAGAAAAGTTTGTCTGTACAAACCAACCTGGCATCACCTGAACCTTACCTGCACCCCTCACAGGTATCCCTCTCATGAGCACCTTCACATAAGCACAATCCCACACAGATGAAATATTGGCCTCCAATATTTGGTTATCTTAAAGAAAGTAAGATTACACACCTCTATGTTACCTTTTTATGCTTAGCTTTCTGATGTTCTTGTTGAGCCCTATTTGTGGCACATAATGTGCATTGCAAGCTTGTAAGGTAAATTGTACCTACACTAATGATCTACGCTTTTTAGATGTAGCTTTGTAGCCTAGACAACTGACTGTAGTTTAAGAACAATAACCTGCTGTTAAAAATATAAACATTATATATATAATATTTCTCGTTATAAAAGTAAAAGTAATATTACTTTTAATATTTTTTTCTCTAGTGATGAGATGAGTAGACAGGAGGTAACTGGTCAAAATAGTTTACATTATTTGAAATATTTTTTGCCTCCAACATGTAACAGCACAATTTATGGTTAGTTCCAGTTAACTATATAGGACCACTTTGCTAAGTAATGATGATATAATCTAGTTAAGGTATGAGCTGAAACGCAAAATGGTAATGCCTTCTATGACGTATTTCCAGTGAAACAGTGGATCGAAGAATATTAAACACCCGCTTAACCACAGATACGACCCATTCAACTGCCACCCACTATCAGGCCTCGCTTGAACTCCATGAGCATTGAGCAAACATTATTTCTGTCAATTATCTGGCAGTTAACCATTCTATAGAATATACAAGAGCAATCAACGGGAACACAATAACAGCAAGTTAATCTAAGGTATTTTTAAAGACAGAGTTGAACCAAGGAAATATATATTAATATGACCCACTTGTTAAGTAACATAAGCAAAATAGAAAAATATTATGACTGATATAAGTGCTGTTTTATTTATTATTTCTGTATTTATTTAATTATTTTTCTGCCAATAAAATCATGTATTATGTGCCCGTGTGTCCCCAGGGGCAGCTGGCTAAATTCCAGTATTTATTAAACTGCAAGATCACAGTTAAATGTATAAAGTCATCAGACAATTTCTTCTAACTGATAATAGTCAAATAGTCTGCAATATTCGAAACAAAAGACAATTTATGTTGGTATGCATCTGATAATACTAGGCAGAAGTGTATGAATTCAGTTAATATTCATGTATTTATGGTTGGGAGACCATTCATTTTTAGATATGAGGTAGGTAACTCACGTTATGTGTCCGAGTCTTCTTTTCCACCGTGTGATACCTATTTGTCACCTGAAACTTTTATTTCAGCTGTCTCACCCTGTCACATAAAACTGATGACTGTTGTCTTTCACACAACTTGAAAAACTAGTTTAGCTCATTGTTTAGCTCATTTAGTTTAGCTCGTTTAGCTCATTGTTTTCTTGTTTCCTAGTTCTCCATTGTGTAGTGTGTTCTCTGGTCTACTCAGCTTCGAGCTCAAGCCTAAATCAGTCCAGTTTAACATGTGAAAATCCTAAAATTGAATGACTCTTCCTCTTAAAAAGCTAGTACATCACTTGTGGTATTGACTGGGCTAACTGAATTATATTAGCACAGTGCTAGCCTTCGTTGCTAATTCTGGATGTGTCCCCTCATTACACTTATCAGTACCTAAGGTCTGCTAGGCTAGCAGAAAAATGAGGACACATACACACACACACACACGCACACACTCACACACACCAAATACACACCCCTGCAGAGCAGGCTTTCAGCTAAGAGAGGTGTGGATAATCATGTAAAGCTCATTAAAAGGCACTGGGTCTGCTGCCAAACATTCATTAGTGTCCTTTCATTTTAAAACCTCTTCCGTCTCGTTCTCTATCTCCCTTTTTTCCCTCATGAGCACACATTTGCTCCACTAAAGTTGATGTTAGATTGATGCAGTACAGAGTAGTTTAACTTCAAACAGTCCACAGCCGAACAGATGTAAAAACATAATTCACTGAGTGAAGGTTTTCTCCTAAATTTTAGATTAAATGTTTTCATTTGTGGGACAGGAAGGGGGTCATCTAATGGTAACACACACTGTACCACACAGATATACACACATCCACACAAACTGAGAGACACACCCGCTGTTAGAGTATAAATATTTTAGCATCTGCAGATTATTTTAAGAGTCTTTACTGAGAAGGGCTTATGTAAGGATTGATGCCTGCTTCTCTCACATCATCAGATTGGTTTTCTCTCAAAAACATGCACAAACCTTACACATAACAATGCACACAAGAGTATACACACATTTATTGAATTTTAGGCAATATTGGTAAATAAATATATTAATGGTAACATTCAAAAAGCTTGTTTCTATATGTTGTGCTGTTTTTCACTTTGGTAAAGTATTTAACTGTTTATTATGTTTGTATATTATATTATATTTAATCATGAAGAAACCAATAGAAATGCTCCACAGTGCGTGTATGTGTGTGTGTATGTTGGTCTGCCCATACTTTTATGCTGGCTTTCCTCCAGATCACTCGTTTTCAGCGTGGAGGTGCGAGAGGAGGAAGGAGTGATAGAGAAGGAGATGAGAAATGAAAGGGCTGTATCCCTGCTAGCCCAGGTGTAAATATTAAGCAGAGAAATCCACAGAGGAGTTCTAGAGAAGGAGTAGGCATGCTGCTGGAGCTATGCTTAAGGAGCCATTAGAAATGTGCCTCTGAGGTTCTGTATATATAACAATCAATCAGATGGTGTGGCTTAGCTGGCATTCAGTGACAGGACTATAAATGTGAGAATACACACAGATGCATATGTACCATCAACTCAATCACTTAATATTCTATGTGTTAATTATTTAATACATTTTTAGTCTGGTCAGATCCCTTTCATCTGTTAAGTTTCTTACAAATGAAATGATGTTTGTTAGGTTTATCATGTTTCGTACAAGTAAGACATGTAAGAAACACTGCATTTTCCTAGCTACCCATTTTCTGATTGATAACTGGGGTTGTACACAGTTTGCATTTCATTGTTAGCTACCCTTTACATCGTTCAATCATTGTATAACAAATGCACTCATATTATATTGAAATGAAATTACATCTCTTTTATCTCCTAATGTACATTAAGGTCCTGTAAGCTTGCTGTTTTTGGAGCTATGAGGTTTTGTTTTGTAAGAGCAACAATATAGTGTGGCAGAATGTGGAGTAGCTGCCAAATGAAGTAAAGGAAAATGGAACATTTAGATATAAACATGCCTTCCAAATGCAGGAGTGCACTACATAATGTACACAGCATCAGTCAGGATTAAAAGATTAGAAGCTTTCGGTGGAGATTTGCATTGGGGTGTAGGAGTGAGATTCTGAGCATTCTGTATGTATTTTTGATATGTTAGATTGGCAGGTTGCTGTTTTGATGAGGTGAGAGTGAGGGATAGTGACTCATTTATTAAGAGCATTAGTCAGGAAAGACTTAGTGTATGAAAAAATTACAGTCAGCTTACAGTCCAGTCTTCAGCAGGCATTTTTCTGACAAGCATACAGATCAAAAATGTCACAAAATGGGTGCATTTCCAGTCATATTTAATTTTAGTAAATACTGGCCTGGCTCTCTGTGAGTGGGATTCATCTCTTGCTCCCAGTGTTGCCTGGTAGGTTTCAGACCGAACATGAGCCTGACCAGGAAGAAGTGAAAAAGAGGGTTGATGTCCAGCTTGATGTCCAGCTCCAGCTAGACGTTAGGGATTGTGGGTAGAGAGAGTCACTACCTATTAAAAGTTTTGTGTTTTCTCTTTATATATGTGGATTTTGTCTTACATCCCAAAAAACATACATTGTAGGTGAATTGGCTGTGCTAAAGTGTCAGAAAATGGGTATGTGCAAAACATACAATGGACTACCATCATGTGCCCTGGGTATTCCTTCCTAAAGATGGATGGATGGATGGATGGATGGATGGATGGATGGATGGATGGATGAATGAAAACACATTTATTATTTTGTCACTTATATATACCCAATATTAATTAAGAGAATGCTTTGTTGTATGTTGCTGTTTAAACATGCAATGTAGTATATTGTATTATATATTTCTCAACTCTGGTCCTCAGACTCACTGCCCTTTACTTTTCAGTGTTTTCCTGCTTCTAACACAACTGATCTAACTAATCAGCTCATTTATGGCTTTTATTGAGTTAAGGTGTTATTTCAGGAAAAAAATTAAATGTGTGCAGGGAAGTGGGCCTTCACCTGCAGGGTTCGGAAATATAGTGGAATATAGCACATTGTGTTTTTTTGTCTGTTATTATCAATATTATAATATTGTGGCATGATGATCCATTGTGATAAAATATAATCCCATAGGTATGATAATTATCAGATTTTCTTCTACACAGTGCAGTGTTCTGAAACTCAGGTGACTGAGAATTAAGGTGAATCATGGGTTAAAAATGTCATCTCTCTCTCTTTCTCTTTCTCTCTCAGTCTGAAGATCTTGGTGCGTGCTCACAGTTTGAGGCTAGTCGAAATGCCCGGAACATGATGCCCAGCGCCAGCTGTGGCGTGTTCCCAGAATTTTCTCTGCGAAAGCCCTCTTCCGAGACTGACATTGAAAACTGGGCATCCAAGCACTTCAACAAACACACCCAGGTACTCGCTAATGACCCGCCCTCTATCATCACACCTACCTACCTCAGCATAACTAATATAACTGACATGTTTCCATTTACGTAAATCTAAAATCAAAACTTTGCCATTACATGGTAACGTGACCAATTATCTTAGCTTACAGGCTGATTTTCTAAGTTGTATTAATAATGTTGTATTAAAAGAGTTGTATTAATAGGTATCAATTTAATTTAGGATGCCATTTATTAATCTCTAATCGCTATCACATGGCATCCTCTGTTCCATGACACTGCAAAAATCAGTTCTTATAAAGTCTGTTTTCATGTACAATATCTGTCCAAATGTTTGTGGACATCCCTTCTAATGGATTAATTCTGCAACTTTTAACCCAGAAACTCTCTGGAACAGATAAACGTGAACTTATAGCCACCAATCTTTATGACAAGCGAGGGCTACTTATTATTTATTACTCTTAAATATTTTATTTTTATTTTGGCACTTTGTTATATCTATCTAGTTGTAGTTATTTGTAGTGATATATTTCTGCTTGTAAGGTTTTTTTCATGTATCCCTGTGATGGTATTTTATTGTGCTCTTAAGTATCATATTTACTCTTGTAAGATCTTTATGATTCCTATCAGAAATGCCGTAGCAGAGTTATGAATACTTTATTTACAGCACTTAATGTAGTAAATTTTGTGGTAAACATTTTGGTCCTGGAAACATCTGTCTCAGGGAGCTGAGACATTTTTTGGATGGCGTCAATTCATTCTGAATTTTCTTCCCATTTCCTTCATGTTTTTTAGTTAAACAACATAAATATTTAACATTTTATCATATACATGATCCATATCATCTTATTGTTGTATTATTAGTGCAGTATTATAACAATAATAGTGCCTAGCAAACACACTGACTCACATTCACACATAATTACACAGACATTTTTGGATTTTGGATTCTCTATTCGAGAATTTGGGACAAAAAAGTTGGCACAGCCCAAATAATGCTTTACATATGAAAGTGATGTGAGGCATCTCTAGAGATTATGAACCCCAGTAAAGTGACATACAAACAGGCCCTAAGGGCCGTCATCACTCTTCCCCCAAAAAAATCGGAAAGGCTTTCTGTTCATGGGATAAAAAGCACAACCTGTTCCTGGAAGTGGCACTATCATACAGCTTATATATAGGCTGGAACTGTGACGTCTATTTACGAAAAGATGTTGTAAAGGCAGAATGAATGAGAGGACAGTGTCATTTGACTCAAAAATTTAAAGTTAACCAGAAATACATAAACAGAAAAAATCAACTCTTTCGTTAATAAAAGGGAGACAGCAGATTTAAACCACTGATATGACAGGCAGGTAAAAGTGAATAAAACAGAAATGTGGCAAAAGCCCCACATTTTCTTTTGTTTCTTTTCTTATTTTTTTTTTCTTTTATTTAACTGATTTAAGGTTTAAGATATTTCCTAATTATTCACAATAATTTCTGCATCTCCCACTGGTGACTAGAAGCATAGTTACAGATGTTAAATGTTTGTAATCCTACTGTACTGTGTATGCAAGTGTTAGGAAGAGTAGATCTTGAGAAGCATTCTAAAGTAATCTCAGTTTTGTCTGATGCTCTTTTGTCAACCTGAGATTAAAGCTGGAAAAACAGCCTTCATGACACTAGTTTCTTGCCTGATAAAGATGTGATTGTTGTTTTTGTAAAAAAAATACTGTAAATACTGTGTATATTTATCACACTCCTGTCTGTTTGCCAGGGTCTGTTCAGAAGGAAAGTGTCTATTGCAAACATGTTGGCCTGGAGCAGCGAACCAATTAAGAAACCCATGATTGTTACGACGGACCGCACAGTGAAGCGTGACGCCGTAGAGCTCTTCAAACTTATTCAGACCTACATGGGTGACCGCCGGGCGAAAAATGAGCCTCTGTCTGTGGCGTTGGAGGTGGCTGTCCGAGGCTGGAGCAACCAGGGCCTGCGGGACGAGCTCTACATTCAGCTTTGCAGGCAGACCACTGAGAACTTCCGCTATGACAGCCTGCAGAGAGGCTGGGAGCTGATGGCCATATGCCTGGCATTCTTTCCTCCAACACCTCGCTTCCACAATTATCTGGAAGGATACATCTACAGGCACATGGACCCGCTCAACGATACCAAAGGTAGAACCAACACACAAATATCTACTACAGCCTACAACATATACTACAGTTATATTAAACATCTGTTATAATACTGATACCAATATCCAGATATTAATCATTCTGAACTGATATGATCAGCTCATTTAATTTAATTTGGCCAAAAATTAAACAAATGACAAATTGGAGAGCTTAAGGCCTTGCTCTGTCTTTGCTCTCTCTTGGCTTCCAATGTGGCTGTACAAATGGCCTCATATCACTAATGAAAAATTCACCCACCTGGCTTTGGAATCTGTTAAGGTAGTCCTGACATAGTGTCAATTTTCTATAATTCTGATCAGAAATCTTAAAGTCTTAAATAAAAGTCTTAAATAGTTTTAAAATAACAGTGTTCCATCTAAATGGTTTTATTGGCTTCTTTCTAATATTATTTACGTATGATACAAAATATATTTATATATTATTTATATTACTTTAATTCTTACTTTTTAATTTTCTTTACATTTTCTTCATGTTTTTTAGTTAAAAAACCTAAAATTTTAACATTTTATCATATACATGATCCATATCATCTTATTGTTGTACAGTCTACAAAGTTTGGGCACCCCTATTAATCTTAATCATTTTTAGTTCTAAATATTTGGGTGTTTGCAAGGTTTGCAAGGTTTTTTGTACCAACAGAAAATGTGCAATATGCATTAAACCAAAATGTGACCGTTGCAAAAGTATGGTCACCCTTATCATTTTATTGATTTGAATACTCCTAACTACTTTTTACTGACTTACTGAAGCACAAAATTGGTTTGGTAACCTCATTGAGCTTTGAACTTTATAGCCAGGTGCATCCAATCATGAGAAAAGGTATTTAAGGTGGCCAATTGCAAGTTGTTCTCCTATTTGAATCTCCTCTGAAGAGTGGCATCATGGGCCCATCAAAACAACTCTCAAATGATCTAAAAAGATTGTTCAACATAGTTGTTCAGGGGAAGGATACAAAAAGTTGTCTCAGAGATTTAACCTGTCAGTTTCCACTGTGAGGAACATAGTAAGGAAATGGAAGACCACAGGGACAGTTCTTGTTAAGCCCAGAAGTGGCAGGCCAAGAAAAATATCAGAAAGACAGAGAAGAAGAATGGTACAATCTCATTTCAATCCTGAAATATTACTGTGTCCATCAGTTATTAGATATATCAAACTGAAATGGCTGTTGTAAGCACCCAAATATTTAGAACTAAAAATTATTAAGATTAATAGGGGTGCCCAAACTTTTTCATATGACTGTATTATTAGTGCAGTATTATAACAATAATAGTGCCTAGCAAACACACTGACTCACATTCACACATAATTACACATACACATACACTTTTCAAGCACTATGTGGTTAAGTGAAACTGTTTAATATGACATGTTTCTTTTTATGTATCCAATGAGCACTTATTGTTTTGTTAATTGTATCTGTAGCTATATTATTTAGAACATTTTATTAAATGTGTGAATATGAGGGAGAAACCTGGAATTTGTTCTGTTAATTTTTTGACCTATTGGTCGGTGTTTGTTGGAATGTGTGTAGGAGTGGCCATCAGCAGCTATGCGAAGTACTGCTACCGCAAACTACAGAAGGCTGCACTAACTGGAGCTAAAAAGGTTAGTTCTTTTCCGTTTCCTTTCAGCTCAGACTGTTTTAAAGAGTTCTTGGCTGTGTCTGTTCTGATTGGCCTGAGGGCAGGGGGGGCTAGTTTTGTCTTGGTAATTAACATGATTTAATTAACATTCAGTTAAAGATGGGAATTTGCCTATTACCCTAGAGACATCACCATGACAACAGTCAGATCATTTAACTTTTTTTTTGTAAAAACTACAGTCACGGCTGCTGTAACTCATGATGACTGATGCATTGTGTAAAATCACACATGTTCTCATATATCAACACATTACATATATAGTTGTTCTGTGTGTTTTTGCAGATTATTATTTGTATTAATTGCTCTGAATGTGTGTGTGTGTGTGTGTGTGTGTGTGAGGGGTAAAATACTTATTTGTGTGGATTGAGTGTGTGTGTGCCAGTTGCCTGGAGAGATAACAGTCTGTGAAAATGCTATGAAATGCTGTGTGGGAGATAGTGTGCCAGACTATCAGTAGGGAAATAAAAAACACTTTTCTCCCCCTTTCTCTCTCTCTCTCTCTCTCTCTCTCTCTCTCTCTTTCTCTCATCAGGGTTTGAAAAAGCCTTGTCTGGAGGAGATAGCTTATGCCCGCAGTGCCATCTTTAGTCCCTCTATGTTTGGCTCTTCTCTGGAAGAAGTGATGGCTATGCAGAAGGAGCGTTACCCTGACCACCAGTTGCCATGGGTACAGACTCGTCTTTCGGAGGAGGTGCTGGGTCTGAATGGAGATCAGACTGAGGGCATCTTCAGGTGAGATGTGCTCTCCTAAATAATATCAGAAAAACATCAACTCATAAAGCAACACTGCCTTGTCTACAGGTGAACAATAATGCATAATCTGTTTACCATCACTGTGTGCAATATCACAAAAAAATGATTGCAATAAAAATGAGCCAGACAAATTTATTGGCACCTTTTCAAAATTGTGGACAAATAATTTTTCTATGAAATCATATATTTTTTTAGGCTTTTTTTCTCAGTTTTCGTGTTGTGTAGAGCAGGTTTATAAATATCTGATATTGTGTGTGATTTCATTTCTCTTTCAGGGTGCCTGGAGATATAGATGAAGTAAATGCTCTAAAAATGCAAGTGGACCAATGGAAGGTCCCAACAGGCTTGGAGGACCCACATATCCCAGGTATCTTTACTTTTATAACTAATGAACATGCGTACGGAGTGCTACATATAGTATCATAATTTAAAACAGAAAAGGATGTGAGAAATATAATACATATCAACAATTGAAATAATATTTTATACAGTCCACTCTGTTAAATTGTGGTGAGTAGAAAAGCACCACCAAATGCACAACATGTCTAAACCTGAGGCAGATGTTCAAAGACATTCAGAAATTATATACATCATATTTCATTTCTGTCAACCAAGAACAGAAAGCTGAGGCTACAGTGCTCACAAACTCATCAAAACCTTGACAGTTAAAAAGAAAGAAACGTAACCTGTCCTGATTTGTCCCTGCTGGGGCACACAGTATTTGGCAACAACAGCATCTATCTATGGCTGGTGAAAATAGAGTAATGACACACTTTGGCCCTATTAATACCAATCAGTCATGTTTTAAATGCAAAATGAGCCTTTTTATTGACCATAAAAAGTCATCTCAAACTGGTTTCATAAGCATAACAATGAGTTTTCTGTGTGATTAATTTCATGTGTCAAAAATGTTGTGGAATTCGCTGATCTGCTGTTTTGAGAGAAAAAAGTGCCTGTGTCCAAAATAAGAACAACCCCAAATCAGAAAAGTTGGTACGAAGTAAAAAATGCTTCTAAAATAAAAACTGTTTATTATTACTTCACTTTGACTTTATATTCACTCCAGCCAGTGTATTCCTCAAGATTCACTGAATACTTTATCTGATTAACTTCATTAAATTTGTCAAGACACATCCGTTCCTGCAACACAAAAAAGTTGGGCCGGAGTAATTTAGGGCTAGTAATGAGGTAAAAACGAATTAATCATGATGCGATTTCAAGCAGATTATTGTAATTATTATTGGATTACAAAAGCAAAATCAAAGAAAGACTGGGATTAACAGAGGATCTCCAGCTTTTTACAAATGTGTGAGACAATTACTAAAAATATGTTTTAAAAAAAGTTCCTTAAAAATGTTCCTCAAAAAAAAGATTGCAAACCTTTCCCCTCCACAGTGCATAAAATCAAGTAATTGTGAGGAATTTCAGTGTAAAGGGAAAAGTTTTGTGGGAAGAAATGGCAACATTACAAAGTGGTAAATACAATAACCTGCCAAACCTTTTTTAGAAAGTGCTGAATGTCTGAAATGTATGTGTATGAATGTATATTAACTGGGGCTGTCAACATTTAAAGCGTAAATGCGCACAATTAATGTGGCGTTATTACGCGTTATTATTTTTATAACGCGTTATTATTTTTTAATGCAAATATATACATCACCAAGTTTGACCACAACTTCCGCCGTAATCTCTTAAAAGTATATATTAGTATTTTAATTTAAATACACACCACTAATATAAATATAATTGCATTTTATGTTTCTTACATTTATTATTTTATTTACATTTAAATATATAACATTTACATTTAAATTTAAACCTAGAAGAACAAGTGTGATTAATTGCAGTTAATCACTGAATATTTTTGTGATTAATTCAATTACATTTTCTTATTAATTGATGGCAGTAATATTAACAAATACAATTAAGTTGAGCAGACAGCATTTGAAATATATTGTGTTCATACTGTTCATGGGGTTGATACGTGTTTTTTCTTTGTATGTTTATGGGTTAGTGTAACTGAATTAGCATGAACAACCACAGTTATATCCTCCTCTCTGTTCTTGCCAAAGCACTAATCTCAACCTACTCATTGTATACGCTGCTCACACCACACAGTCCTTCTCCCAATCTCTCTTTATTTCTCGCACCATCCTGTTCCCTCACACACACACACATGCTCTTACACACCTTTTGCCTTGGGCATTTTTCAGTGCTCCATTTCTCACTGAATATAAATAGCCCAATCTCTCAATGCATTATGGGGGAAGAAACAAAACTCCCCCTCACAGTACAGTCCTCTGTGAAGCAGGGTAAACCTTTTAAAGGATAAAAACCTGAAATTCATATTTCACGCTTCAGTCAGAGATTTCACAACAACAAAGTGAAAGTGCCACAGTTGAATTTTCTGTGACAGGAAGGACAAGGCCATTGTGTGCTTCTGAAAATCATAGATCAACCTCTTAATACAAGTAAAAATTCCAGCTATAATGATTTTTATACAATGAATACATGAACATTACTTCAGTGTCCTTTTCAAATATGAAAAGTTAACCATTTTTTATAGCATCAAAGAAGGTTCACAAAGGCAGAAGCTATTACTTTGTGTATGCTTATTAAGTACCATTATTTAAGTTTCAAGATTTTTAAATACAATATACTCTTTGTAGTTATTATATTTAATATTGCACACAGTCACAATCACAGTTGTAACATAAAGGGTATAAATTGAATTGTTAACCAATGAATTTACTGTTAAAATATATTTTGCTGTTACTACACAGATACATGCCATGCCACTCAAACACACACTCAGTGGAGTATTGAGTTTCTGTATTGATTAGCTGAGGTTCAGACCAGCTGTCCCTTACTGAATTGCCATGTGTAACCTCGGCTCCTTTATCTCTCTCTCTCTCTCTCTCTCTCTCTCTCTCTCTCTCTCTCTCTTTCTCTCTTTCTTTCTCTATCCCTCTTTCTCTATCTGTATCCCTCTTTTGTTAGCATCACTATTGAAGCTGTGGTACAGGGAACTGGAGGAGCCAGTCATTCCCCATGAGTATTATGAAGAGTGCATCTCTAACTATGACAGTCCTGAAGCTGCAGTCAGTGTTGTTCATAACCTTCCTCACATCAACAAACTGGTGCTCTGCTACCTCATCCGATTCCTACAGGTTTGTCAATGTCTGTCTACAGTCAGGAACAGTTTACACTGGTTATGCAGACTAAATTGCTTGCATAACCATTGTTTTCATTAACTTCATCAAGATAAAAACTTAGTGGCATTACCAAGTTGATGCATTCTTTTGGCAGGGGAAGGTGAAAAGCATTTTCACCTGGGTTAAGGTTTGCTGATTGCCCTGGTCAGTCTGGCTAGTATATTAACAGTGTGTGTTAGGACATTGGATTAGACTGAATGGATTTCTTTATAAATTTTCAGACATAGTTAAATCAGAGTGCCGGTTTCATAAGCAGCCATAAGTGACAGTACCTCCACCATGCTTGACTGATTATCTTGTGTGTTCTGGATTATGAGCAGATCAGTACTCCATATTATGACATTTACATAGCTTTTAATCCTAAACTCATTAGTCCATAAGATTCTATGTTTCATGGCTGATTGCAATCTGACCCTCTGACACTCACTGCTTATAAGTGTTTGTGTGGCATCTATATTTCTGCTCATCTTCTTCAAATGGTGGACAAAACTGTCTTAACCTCTGCCAGGTGGAGGATGCTGGGGATGTCACTGATTGCTGTCTTTAGGTTTTTTTACAGATTTTACTGTGTTTGTTCACATATACTACTGATTCCCTAGGATGACCTGTTCAGTGTCTGGGTGTCAATAGAGATTTCTTTCTTTTTAGCACATTCCAAACTGTTGTATTGGCTATGGTCAGGCATGTGCAATAGTCATGGTTATTTTTTTCCATCATTTTTTCTCTGGTCTTCATAGTGATTTTTGTTTTGACCGAAAATGAAGAAGAAGGAGGCATTCAGAGTTCCTAATTAAATATATGAACAAATACTTTTGTGTGCTTAAAAAAGTGAGGGTTGCTTGACATGTAGATGAAAATATTGGGAAATAATCACATGCGATTATTTCTATCTCTTTATACAAAGAGAAGGTCACACTACACTTTTATAAAAAGGAACACGTTCAATTCACATTTATTAAAATATGTATATGAGGCACTCACCTTTTAGTTTGGTATAGTATTTTACTATCAATTATGTGGAAATTGTGCACAAATAAATGTATAATTTATTACATCACTGTTATTTTGCCAATTGTTGATACCCTTTGTAAAGAGAATGTATGGTAATTTATCCACAGCAAGTCACATAAGATCACCCAGTCTTTAATGAATGATTGAGTTAAGTTTAAATGTATTTTTTTTTTAATTATTAGATACATAAAACACAGTGAAATTTTATTAACAGGTCAACACATTTGCATAAACAGAAAGAGAGAGAGCTCTAACTAGACGTGGCCAAACCAAAACAGTTACTCCTTTATGCAGATTATATGTAAATTAAATTGGCTCAAATATATATCTTTATTCTGATTGATTAAATTAAAATCAAAAATAAAATGTAATCCAGACATATTGAAATACAATGCATGTCAAAGCTAAATACTAATAAAAACTATGGGTGGAATCTGTGTAGAAGGCTATTGTGGTGGCTTAAGCAGCAGTCCACCTCCTGGAACATTCAGCCTCCATATATCAGACAATTTTTTACTTTAGTTTAAAAAAGGGAGACAAGTGGTAGGAAAAAGGACCCCTCCTCTATGGGACCTATAGAACCACAGGCATGTGTAAACGATGCTGAGGAGAGGAACCAAGCAACAATCAAAACAATTTACCAGTTTAAACAATACAGTTTCACTCATCTCCTGTACAGTGGAAGCTCCAAGTTTTTATTATTAAGTTGGTATTGCCTTAACAAGAAAATTTGGCTTACTCTTGGCCTCTACCTGTTTATTATTAAGTTATCCTTCTCTCCATAAAAAAATTAATTTGTGTGCCCTTGGTCAGACCCTAATTCTGAACGAAAAACTGTTTAAGTTAAGACCAAAAGCATTTTAAGGTAGTTAGAGACAGTACTCATAGAGACAGACATTGCTCTTATGCATGCGTCCACCCTGTTATGTCGAGCTGTATGATAGAATGGAAAAAAACAGGGTGGATTATTTTAGTGAAAACTGGCATTTGCTGAAAATGTGGTTGATCGAGATTTGAAGGCATGATGAATTGTTTATGTTGTCCTCGTTTGGTTTCAAAGTTACATTTAAATTTTCTACAATTATTTTAATTCCCTAAATATTTTTATTTTTTGAAAATAAAAGGTAAGGGTTCTGATGTCACTGATGTCAAATATTTATCCCGAGATGACAGAGTGGACAGGTTTAAATAACTTGATATTTGTACAAAAATAGCTAAATGAAAAATTAAAATGGTTAAAAAAGTTTTTTTTGTATTGTTATTATTACAAGACAACTGTACTGAAGTAAAAGTTAACAATTATCTATATGTGTAATAATGTTTTAAATCAGAGTCAATCTTGAACAATGTATTGTTACACAGTGTTCTTATGAAATGTAATCAACTATGCTGTAAACACAAAATACACATTATAGTGATATTATCCACCAGGCAATAATATTAGGCTCTGTATGGGACATATAAATGTTGAAAATAAGCATCTTTGTGAGTGGTGGCAATAATCTTTACCCAGAACAGAGTAGCTATGAATGGGGCATAGCTAGATTATACTCATTATTAGCTGCTTATCAA
Source organism: Astyanax mexicanus (assembly GCF_023375975.1). Lineage (NCBI taxonomy): Eukaryota > Metazoa > Chordata > Actinopteri > Characiformes > Acestrorhamphidae > Astyanax > Astyanax mexicanus. The sequence goes on from NC_064408.1 coordinate 54,595,727, forward strand.
GATGTATGGAGATGTCCTCAAGTGTTGGGAAAATTATTTTATTTGATACAGTCTCCTATGGTTGCACATGATTCTAGAAGATTTTGAGAACAACCACAATATTGAATTCCTTTTATAGTGAAAATAAATCTGGGCCAGAAGTTATTTTTACTTTTTGTTTTCTGAAGACACTTCTAATGATCTGCTTATTGATTTTGAGATGAGTAGAGACTCAGACTCAGACACTGGCAGTTAAACTGTACAGGAAAATTCTTGCTTTGCTAGTCTTCCACTAGCACACAAGCTACTGAGAGAAGTAAAAACTTTAGAGACTATATACAGCTCTGAAAAATAAGAGACCACTTTAAAATTATCATTTTCTCTGATTTTACCATTTATAGGTATTTATGTGAGTAAAATTAACTTTGGTTTTATTCTATAAACCACAGACATTTCTCCCAAATTCCAAATAAAAATATTGTCAGTTACAGCATTTATTTGCAGAAATTTAGAAATGGTCAAAATAATGAAAAAGGTGCAGTGCTTTTAATCCTTTAATAATGCAAAAAAACAAGTTCACATTCATTTAGAAATAACAGTAGTAATGTTTTACCAGTTCAGAAACCAATATTACCTTACCTTTTTTTTATATTACCTTCATTTTTGTGACAGCTTTGTATGTTTTGGGTGACCTTATTCCATTCCTGGCACAAAAAATCAAGCAGTTCAGCTTTGTTTGATGGCTTGTGACCATCCAACTTACATCTTACATGATTACAATTTAGACATTTTTTAATGGGGTTCAGGTCTAGAGATTGATCGTCAACTATGAATGTCAGTCAGCAACTGCAGGATGACATCAATTGACCTTTAAAAAGAATGGCAAATGGCAGCTGGGGTGAAGTGCATGGCAATAACAGTTCAAAACAATCTCTTAGAAGCAGGACTAAAAGTTCCTTTCTCAATGAGAAGAAAAGAGCCAGGCTGAAGTTTGCAAAAGATCATAAGAATTGGACTGAAGTCATGGAGACTGGAGGCCATCTTCTCTGATGAGTCCAGTTTTCAGCTTTACTCAACACCTGGCCATCAAATGGATTCCGGTCTGGGGAACGGGCGGGGCCAGTCTATAGCTTCAATGCCTTCATCATGCAGGAACTGCTGACACACTTCAGACACATGAGGTCTAGCATTGTCCTGCATCAGAAGGAACCCGGGGCCTCTTATTTCTACCTGTTGTCTGTTCTAACAGTAGATGAATTTGATTCACAATCAGTGTTGCTTCCTAACTGGACAGGTTGATTTCACAGAAGTGTGGTTGGACTTTACATTACATTGTGTTATCATAAAATGCACTGTGCATTAATGCAACTTTAGTTGGAAGCAGCAATACATGTATTAGGTTTTAGTTGTTAGCAAATAGTTCAGTAGTGGTGTGTGTACTGATCAGAGTTTAGTCAGTCAAGGTGATGGGGGGGGGGGGGGGGGCAGTGTGCAGATGATTTCGATTTCAAACCTGATGGCTTGTACGTAAAATAAAAAAACTTGTTTTTCAGTCTTCTGTAGATGTCCTGTAGTGAAAGAGGATGCAGCTGAGATTAGTTATGAATTGAGAGAGCTTTTATGCATTTGTAACATTTGTTCCATTTTCTCACACTTATTTGCTTGAATCACTTACTTAGAACACAGATTTGGAAAAGGGAGTAGGACCTCTCTCTACCTCTACCTCTCTGAGTGTTTATGCTGTTTGCATCCATATTCTAAGACTCTTTTAGTCTTGTTTGGGGGATTTCAGCCCATTTTTCCTTGCAAGAGGCTTTTAATTTTTGTATTGTTTACTACACTATTCCCAAACACACTGTATGTACATGTTAGCAACTGGGATCATTATACCTTTGTCATAACATCTTTCTCTCCCTTTACAGTTTATTTGAAAGAAGCTAAGATAAAAAAAAATTTAAACTGTAAAAAACTGACACAGAAGAAAATATTGTATGTAGTAAGCATTGTCATTTAAGAAGAGAAGTTTTAAAAGTAGCTGTAGTGTTTCGATAGGGCAGAGAAATAAACTTGGTCAAAATGTTTATCCACATGCCAGTCTGTCACAATAAATCACCTGTTCCTTTAATGTCATTCTCCAGGTATTTGCTCAGCCTGCCAATGTGGCTGTCACAAAAATGGACGTGAGTAACTTGGCAATGGTGATGGCCCCAAACTGCCTGCGCTGCCTGTCCGACGACCCACGCATCATCTTTGAGAACACCCGCAAAGAGATGAGCTTCATCAGGGTCCTCATTCAGCACCTCGATACAAGCTTCATGGATGAAGTTCTATAGCCCACATCACACAAAAAAATCACATCTATACACAGACAAATACTCCAAACATCTCCAATCTATACATAAATATTCCTAATGATTCCCTCTGATCAGTTAAATGATATAAAATACATAAACACAACTCAACGTAAAATAATGATAGACAAGCAAAACAGCCAATCTCTGTAGTCATCTGAACAGTATGCATTGGCATGGTCCTAAATTCAGCACACTGGCACACTCACAAAAAGCACAATTTTAATATCTGTCTAACGCAAACACACACACACAGACACACACTGACAGGACTGCACATGCATTCCTTTTCTGCCCCTTTATGAGTTCTGAATGTGTTTGAGTGGAGCTGTCTGTCCATTTAACAACAGTGAGTTTCTGATTGTTTTGTGTGAATGTGTGTGTGTTTTTTGTCCGTTACTGTTTTTTAACTTGACTGACCTATATAACTTGATTTTATATGATTAATTTATTTTTTATTTATTTTAACGAGTGTTTATATCTACTGCCTTTATGAGACATATTGTCAGCCTCATGTCAAGTGTGGGTGTGTGGGTGGATGTGTGTTTGCCTGAGTGTGTTTATATGTATGCATATGTGTATGTACAGTATATTTCACCTAACTGATCTGTCCATGTCATGTCCTGTCATGGCAGCTATTGTGAGGTTGGACAAGCTTTACTGAAAAAAAAATATCTATATTTTAAATACATTTATGTTGTCACCAGTCACCAATCAAATTCAACACCTGTGGGAAATTTTGGATGTTTTAGTGCTTTCCAACTGAGGGATTGAAGGGTAGACGTATGAACTGGGTGAAAGAATTTTATGTTCTATTTACCTTAAAAAAAAAAAAATAATAAAACATACACAGGTAAGGCACCCACACCAAACATATTGTTTGGTATTGTTGGTCAGTTATATTGTTGGTCAAGTAATTGGGAGAATGGCATCTGTCTTTCAGCTACTACACTATATTACTTTGGTGAAGCATGCACATTTTTGTAAGAAAGGCACCACGCTCAATAAACTTGTGCTCCATAACCTACTGCAATATTACTCAACCAGCTCAGGCAACGTACTTCTTTTAGATGTTGCCTTTGCCGAGTGTTTTCTTTCAGCTTGTCAGTATATTCACATGTACAGTTGTCCATGAGGGGCCACTTAAATTACACTCCCCAACTCTACTGCTTGATTTAAAGAAGCACTATGCTTTTTCTGCCAATGTCCTAAGCATCTCAGACCAAAACAAATGCTTTGTAGTTATCCATGTTTTCTTGCTCCCGTCCGCCTGCTCCAACCCTGCCAAACAAAGGGCATATGCTGTGTCTGTTAGCATTGCGTCTTCAACCCGGCTAAGGCCAATCGTTAGCATTGCTGCTAATCCATTCCACCCATTACTTTTCTGTTGGTGTTGCAACTCCAACCCTGCCGAGGCTAACTAGCATTGTGGCTTTTCTAGTGCACAAATATAATTGGAAACTGAATAATGTTTTCTGAAACTGTGTGCTACAGTTTGTTACAGTTGCTTGTAAATTGCAATTTGTCCAACCTCTCAACAGCTGGTACGACAGAATACAGTTGAGGACAGGACATGAATTAGTAATTTGTTCTCACTTTTGATTGCTTTAACATACCACTTTGTATGACACACTGGATGGCTATGATGGAACGCCACCTTTTAACACCTTTCCCAACCTTCACAAAATCAGTCTCTGAACTACACACAAATATAAACCGTCACATACATTCTCTACACCTATGGTCTTTAGCCCTGGTATTGGAGGCCCACAGCTCTAAGCATGTTTGGTTTATTCTACTTTCAACTTAGTCAGAACAGGTGGTTGGGTTGAACAGTTAGGTCAGGTGTGCTGGGAGAAGAACAGGCATCAAAATGTGCTGAACAGTTGGCCTCCAAGACCAGGATTAGAAACTGACACACTGATTAGGCTTGGTGCTTAAAATAATGTAACACACTGCCATACACACAAAACGGATACAAGGTATCCTCACTTCCCCTCAGGAGAAGCAAAAAAAGAGAGAATAAATGGAAGTTTTAGAAAGACTGAGATGGAGAGAAAAATGAGAGAGAGATCACGGCAGACAATAAAATGTTGGTTTTCTCCATATTTACATATATTTGAATCTCATGGCCACCATTTTCACCTCCTCATCTATTAAATATAAAAATAATGACAAAAATAAATAAAAAATATATATATAAAAAATACAGTAAATAAAAAGTAATGTCATGAACTAGAGGAACACTGTAATATTTGACAGTAAATGGGCCAAAATCAACTAAAGCTTAGGTTTGGTTCTCATTTTTAATAAATCAAAACTCCATTAGCAGAAACCTGTAGGGGAAATTAAACAATAAAAAATATAAAGAAGACAATTAAACTGTGTCTAATTAAAATCAATGAAAACTTTTTAAGAGCAAGAGCTGAAAAAAGATGAAATGCTCCTGAGCAGATCACTGTGACCAGCATCCTCAGAGCAGAACACACACAAACAAACACTACACAAAACACCACATACACAAACGCAAATACTGACTCTCTCTCTCTCTCTCACACACACACACACACACACACACACCTACACATGCACGCACCCGTACACACACAGCTCATCTGGCACACAGACAGGAGAGGCGGAAGCCTACAAAGAAAGTGAGACAGTTCTGCTTAGATGCTCGTCTGCTTGTGCTCCTGTCTGAGATTAGGATGGTTTTATTCTGTTAATGGAGTCATGCTGAGAAAAAAACTCTCCCTCCTTTTGTTCTGAGGTGTAATGGTGATTCTGTAAGGTGGGTTAAGGTCTAACTGAATATTGTTTAATAAACAGTTCAAAGAATACGCTGACTCTTGCGGTTTATTCTTAATCTGCTCAGGTGAAAAATACACACACTTTACTTCTTCTTATTGGTTAGTCTAGTTCTGGTCAAAGTCGCAACTTGACTGTCTGCTAGGCCCGAGGCAGCAGGAGTACAGTTCGCTCCAGTCCAGCAGGGGGCAGTGTTGCTCTGCAGACGTTGCATTTGTCTTCGGCCTGTGTTGCCAAATATGTTGATATTATACGACGATATTATTAACATTTGAACATTTAAATTTTTATGTTTAGTGTCATCCCTTTTACCAGTGAAGCAACAGCATTCATATTCTGCCAATTTCCAAAAGACAGATGTTTTAAAAAAAAAAGTCTTCAAGCAATTAAAAACAATTAGGGGAGAGGGATACTGGCAAAGATGTCTGTGATGATGAAGAACCCCTCCCATCTGCTCTGTGAACCTCCTCTATTAACAGAGACAGAGGAGGACACTGGTCCTGAACACCCTCACACCCTTCAGTACTCACACAATACTGTCTTCTTCTATACTTCTTTACACAATACTTCTCCTGTCTCTATTTTTCATTATCATTTATTTGACATGCTTTAACATTTTAACTTTTTTTGTTTTGTGTATCTGTTTTTTCATTAGTATTATAAGTATTCGTATCATCATCAGATTTCTACAGTTATCTCAGTATTTTAGTGGTCATGTGAACAGCATACCCAAGAGTGTTAGTTTAAGAGTGTTCAGATTTGGGCCTACAGTTCAGATTTAGAAATAGCTGGATTTAAGTACAGTAATATTTTTTCTTTTGTATGTATACTTTTACCTTATATATACAAAGCAAATTCAAAGACAGCTCCAGTCCACACATGCATGTACAAACTCCACAAATATAATAGTCCCCAAAGACTAGGAATTTATTTAGGCCCGTCCACACATATTCAGATATTTATTAAAACAGTAAAGTCTGCAGTACTAAACACAAGTTTTCTTAATTACAGCAGCTTACCTTTACTTTTAGAACAGTTGGAGTATGTTTTGGTGCTTCAGCTGAAATGAAAAAAAGCCCTGAACTTAAGAAATAAAAGTCTGTGGGATTTAAAGCCTGGTTTCAGAAGTGTTCACAAATATAAACACTTGTGCTGTAAATATAACATAATATCTGTATAATCCATGTAACGTTACAAGACTGGATGCAGCTGAAACAGCTTTTTAGCTGGATGTAGTCCATACCTGTCAAGTTTTAGATTTAAAAATAAGGGATATTTTCCTCTGTCCACTTAAAGCTGTCCCACCAGCCCAACGAAGGTTCAGTATCCCTTACATTTTAAGACAGGTTTAAAAAAAAATCTAAAATAACCACATGTGAAACACTTACACTACAATTAGATTATCAGAATCTGAAATGTTGTGGACATTCCTACATATGTCATTCTTTTAATGCAGCCAAATTAAAAATCCTTATCTAGATATTTTAAAAAAAAGATTTCATGTCTTTTTGGCATAATGCACTCTTTTATATGATATATATATTTTTTATTTAATGGATTTAAAATTTAACAAAGGGTGCACAAATTCTACAAAATGACTGTAGGTGACCTAAAAAATAGTATCATGAGCTTTTACTAAAAGGACAAGGACCAGATATATTCCATCAGTAAAAATTAGTCCTAATGGGCCTACACAATTAATAATTTTTAATTAATACTTCTTTCTTTTGATCACTCCTGATCAGTTCAGTTCATTTCGGTCCTCTACAAATTTCTAGTTAAACTGAGTCACAAACTTTATTTTTATAATTTTAAAAGGTTTAATCTGTGTGTTTTTATTCGGAGACAAGTATTTTTAAGCAGCTATCAGAAAAATCTCATCATAGTTTCCATTAGCCTACCATTACATTTCTTTTAGAAAAATCGCTGTATATACAGATAGGTTTTAACATCAGCTGCTCCGACGTGCTGCCTGAACTCACCGCGACGGGGGGGCTTCCCCACACTGACCCTCCTTTGCAAGCTGATTGGCTGTTTCTCCTGAAAGGCGGGACTTTCTCCTTGAACCGGCTCCACGATTGGTTAAGAGACACAGAGCGGTCAGTGCCCTGTCTCCTCAATAATATATATATATATATATATATATATATATATATATATATATATATATATATATATATATATATATATATATATATATATATATATTATTTTAATATAATACGGGAAATTTACGGGAAAATAATAATACGGGAGGACGGCGGGAAAGAGGAGTAAAATACGGTAGGTTCCCGGCCAAAACGGGAGACTTGACAGGTATGATGTAACGTTAGTCAGGTCGTATTTACCAGTGCTGTTAACAGATGAAAAGTAATAAATGTCTGGCATCCTCGCTCAGCGTGTCTGGGGTGATATTTCCTTACTTTTCTTCTGTTTCTCCTGTTTTATTGGTTTAGATTATTTTTTACTGCATGGCCACAGTAACTATGCCTGAAACATGGCACTTTGGTGACGTCACACATAGCAAACACACGTGACCTCAGTAGCGGATACTCTGTAAAAGAGCAGGACGCCCTGAGCGCCACTCACGAGTCTCCTGTAGGGGAATCAGACGGAGGTATCTGGCAACCAAACACCAGCGTTCACTGTACTCCACCAGTCTTCGTCTCCTCCACAGAGATCATCACACCGGTAAGTCATGAGTCCTGAGCTGCTTTTATAGCGGACCCGGACAGTGTTTTACCTTATATATACCTGGAGGTGTGTGTGTAGAGAGAGAGAGAGAGAGAGAGAGAGGACAGAGACCTGCTGGCGGACTGAGACCCGCTCCTGATAGAGCCTCCAAACTCCCGCTGAAGCTGAGGAGCTAACCGGTTAGCGGTGCGGGGAGCTGGAGGATCAGCAGATTCCTACACACAGCTGTGTGTGTGTGTGTGTGTGTGTGTGTGTGTGTGTGTGTGTGTGTGTGTGTGTGTGTGTTTGTGTGATGTGGGCAGAGGTCTGTGGTTGTGGTTGAGTGCAGTGCTGAGACCTCCTCTTCCTCCACAGTGCTCCCAGTCCCACCACTCGCATGCTCCAGCTCAGCAGCTTTATCTAACTGTACCTATCATCATCATCATCATCACACTTCTGATCAGTGAAGAGTTCAGAAACGCTGCTTTCATTCATTCTCTTCCTCTAGTATAAGACCGGCGTGTCCTCTCACTGTCAATGAGGTATTAGCTCAACAGTACAGAGCTGTAGCTGCTCTTATCAGTCCTAATCAAATCCTCATTTTAATTAATCAGATTATGGGACAGTCTTCTCTGTAGGTAGTAGTGGAGTAAGTCTGTAAAACCACAAAACTCACCATGAGCAGCTCCCCGTGTTGTGAGGGGAAACACAAGGATTAGTTGGCCTCGACTGTAAGTCAAGACGAGCAGAGACACAAAGACTGAGAAAGTTTATTATACTGGGGCGCTGCTGACAGGAGCTTCACTCACAAAGCCTGTTCATCTGACTAGTGTTTCAGCAGTAACAGTGATCTGTGGCTCTGTGTGCAGGACATAAAGGAAAGACGTCACTGTGATGTGCACCGGTGTGAGATGTAAGGAAAAAACAGAGGACTGAATTACTGAATCTTGTGTGAGTAATTGTCAGTTCAGGACATGATCAGAGGGCAGCTGTGATTCAAAAGTGCTGTATTTTCAATCAGGTTTTAAAGGAATATATCAGCTTTACGTGTTTAAATCAATGAAGTTTAAAACTAGTGTGTTCCATTCACTTCCATCCATATTTACACTTTGAATTAAATTTACATTTCCATTTTAGTGTGCTGCTAACATGAATGAATGAATGAATAAAAGTTACACTTGTACATGGAATTGCATAATGTAATTGGTACAGGAACTAGTATTGTGGCCCAGGAGTTTTTTCCATGACCTGTTGGGTATATGTGTAGGGTCTCCTGCATTAAACAAGTTGCCAGAGTGTCCGAGTCTTTTGTCTGTTTACACAGACAATTCTAGCCAGATGCCGGTCATGATCATTACCACTCTTTTTGCATGTCCACTGTGGGTGGTAATGGCCACAATGACGTATCACTGGTGCACATGTGTCACTGTGGATCAAGCAATGTTAAATGCCAGCACAACTTCAGAAATGAAATGAACCATCCATCTGATATCCACTGTCAGACCTCACTACCAATCTAATAATTGCGTTGCCTTTCCACAAACAAGCAACACAATCCGATTTACTGCAGAACATCAGAGTTTGTCAGTAATCTGATCAAAACCTTTACCAGTGGCAGATTTAAAAAGGCACCTACTGAATACAATTGGGCCCTGCCAGCATGCAAAAAGCTATGATGTGCCATGTATGATTAAATAGTCTTCATCCTAGATTAATATTACTAATGAAATTGTTTTTAGGCTAAACTTTATCTTTACAGCTACAAAGAAAACTTGCTGTATTAGCTTCTCACATACGGAAGGTTACAGTATCTGAACATTGTCGAGGGTGTCTGGCTAAAACTGAAGCTGCTGTCATGTTGTCGTTTATTTACATATGAAAGGGCTTTTCAAAAACTGTAATTTTTTCCCCCTTAAACTTAACTAGATCCTAGCTAATGCTACTGCACACTGATTTGATGTGACGGGACAGCAGCACAGTATGCCAGTAGGCTTGTGGTGGGTGGTATTAAACCTACTGTTGAGCTCCAGTAGTATCACTTTTAGATTTTTATGCTCTGGTTTTATTGTTTATTTATAGTTATTGGTTTATACTAATTACAGCACATCTGATCCAACTAATAAGCCCTCACTGAGGCGAGCTGGGTGTGTTACAGGAGGAAAACAGTTAAACACAGTGTTGCACAGTGGTGACCCAGAACCAAGCTTGAGAACCTCAGATCTAGCTAGATGAAGAACCAATATAGCAATAGCCAAAATACTAAGTTTAAAAAGACTTAACATGGGTTTTCTTCCCATTAAAAACTATTATAAGGAAGCTTTACATGGCTTAATGTACTAAAACTCCAAGCTTTTCTCATTTATTACACTCCATAAGAAACTTCATCAAAATAATTAAGATAAGCATTAGCTTCTTTTGGTAACTGTTTTTATTTAGGTGGTCTTTGATGGTCAAAGAGGCTGGGAAGGTGCACATTCAGGTACCCTGGTAAACAGGTTGAATAGCTCAGCTCTTGGCCAGCACGGCATATGAGAATTTGAGTTTGATGTTGTAGCTGATCTGGCAGCATAACCAGGGTGGTTGACCAGTTAATTTACTACCAGTTTGATTAGTAAAAGTAACACAGGCTACACTGCTCAACATGACCAGACTGAAAGGGATTTTCACCTTACTTAAATGATCATCATTGAAGAAGGATAATAAACTAAAACGTGATACAGTCAGAGCATGAAAGCCAGTTTAATTTAAAATAATTACCATAATCAACAACTTCAACTTACTTTGATTATCATCAAATGCAGTTTTCTCCTATGTGAGGGTATCTATTTGGCAGCACATCACTTTTTCTCCACTGAATAGGCAACCATTCTCACGCATGTGGCTACACCCTTTACAGAACTGAATCACATTTAATCCACAGGCGTGGCACTTGTCGATTAACCAAGCTCTTTATCATGTTTCTCACCTGCAGTAAAACTCTGTACAGCATCCTACCGCATTTTCTTCTGGGCACCATTGTCTAGTAGGGCTGGCATAGAAGGCACTTCGTAACAGTACTCATTTTTATTTAAAGAGCAGAAATAAAAAAAACTATTACATTATTCTGATTTAAAGGTACATCATTATTTACTGCAAGAAGTGGCAGCTTAACAGTCATTTAATCACTTCTGTTTACCACAAGAAGGGCACCCAATAGGCCACATTTGTCTCATTTTGGCAGTATTTAAGGTGCACTTAAGGACATGAGGCAAAAGGCCATTGAAGTTTCCATTAATTTGAGTAAACAAATAGAGAAACTCTGTTTACGTAAGTCAGGTAAGAATCACATTTTTGCTTTGCAACAATCAAATAAACTCACAGGAGGAGACGTGCCGTAAAGATCAGGTCAACACCCAAATTTCATGCTAGAGGATAAAAGATTAATTGCTTTATTTTCAAATCCACCTAAAGTGTTTGGTTTTCTTAATGCAGGTTCTGTATTAGATATAGCATTGTTGGTATCATGATGTTTTATTAGCTTTCTCAATCTGTGGTTTAACATCCAATCAATCAGACAACTGCTAATTTTAAAGTGTGGCATTAAGATGTGGTTATCTGTTCCTTTATTACATCACACAGTCTATCACAACTCCAGATTCTGCTAAATCTTCCTGACTATCTTTTGCAGTCAAACAGTTGATTTATCTTTCTAGCAAATATAGACCAGTCTGGCAACAGGGATATTCAGAGGGACATTATAGTAGGGATGCAGTTATTAACACCTCATTACTAAAACAAACAAAGCTAGAAAGTCAGTAGTGCAAAACCACACATAGTGCTCACAGAAACTTTAGAGAAAAGTGAAATTAAACGAGTCATTCTTAATCATATTCCTGGTGAGTGGGTGAGGTGATGGCCTAAATGTCTGCTGCCTGCAGTGTAGTGGTCCACTGGCTCTTTTTACCGGGAAGTGATTTATCCATATTATCATATTAATTAAACATTTTATCCTTCTGTGAGTGATTTGACACATTTCCATCAACAGAGCCTGAGAGATAACTAATGGTTTAATGATTATCAACATGATGTAAATCATATGTCTTAACCACCAACGTCACAACTTGTGGAATCTGTTTCAAGCAGAAGTCAGTGTACATATTTACTTTGTACCACAGTTGTCTGTGTTTTTATGATTTGAATACAGTCAAATACACAAATCTAGACATCCCAAGTCAAATGATATGCATTGTTGATTTTATGAAAGTAAGCGCACACCCTCTACAGAGAACACACTTAACATTTTATCTCTATTTGATTTCCCAATTTGGCATAATGTTAAAAAATTATATTATTTAATATATTTTGTTTATTTTTTCTTATTGAATTATTTACAAAGGTAAACATGCGTCTTTTTATACGTCTTAGTTTTTCATGAGTAATGAAGGTCTTTGTCATCATGAAAATTAGGGCTACAAAATGATATTGTAATTATATTGGTATAAAGTAATCAATAATTGCTTTCTTTTTTTTAATTATTAACATCGGTCCGATGACTGGATATGGCCGATATTTTAAGCCAGTACTTGCTGATGTATAGACTGTATGTTGAAAAAGGACCAAGAAATGCTGTCTGCGCTACTATAGTCTCAAGAGACGCTTTCCATTTTATTGTTTGCATACAGCTGGTTGAAAGCTAAAATGGGAGGCAAATAAATGTTCCATTTTGTTTCTAAAATTTTACTGGGTGTCTAGTCTCTCTATAAGTTACAAATGTGTGTATCGTCATCAACATAGACAGATAAAGAGGTGCATCTTAAAAAAAATAATATTATTGAAATGTTACTTCCGTAATTTGGAAACCCATATATTATATAGATGTATTAAACACAGAGTGATCTGTTTTAAGTGTTTATTTCTTTTATTGTTGATGAGTATAGATTACAGCCAATGAAATCTCAAAAAATCAGTGTCTCAGAAAATTTGAATATTATATAAGAACAACTGGTACACAGTGTGGGCAGTGTGCCAAGTCCTGCTAGAAAATGAAATCCACATTTTCATTAAAGTTGTCAGCAGAGGGAAACATGAAGTGCTGTAAGATCCTGTGGGAAAACACTGCACTGACTTGATATAACACAGTGGCAGACATCCCAAGTTGCAAAAGTTGATTTCAGGGAGGTTACCCTAAGACCCCCCCGCCATAAAAAACAAAACAAAAAAAAACTTGCACACACACAAAGGATAACGAAACTTTACTTTATATTAATTAATTTTACTTTTTTTTTAATTAAATTTTGAGTATTCAGAGGTGAAATGAGTTTTATCTCTTTTTGGAAGGCCCTGCCTCTGCTTTCCTTTTTTTTCTTTTTGAGAAAAGCCTTTATTTGACAAAGTCAAATTATATTGACAGTTACAATATCACAAAAAAATTGCACAACATCAAAAACATTTCATATCATATTACAATAATTATTAATATTGCCTCCGCCATGATCTGCTTTCTCTCACTCACTGAACAAATCCCGTCCGGGAGGGGGGAAAAACACTGCCCGCCCACACTAAAAACTGATTGGCTGTCTCACAGACTCTTTGCAGAGAACAGGCCAATGAGAACCCTCTCTGTTTTTTCTCTCCTCCTCACACACGATTAGAGAAAAAAAGTCTGTGGCCTGTGTGCGTTTGTGCACTCGTTCTGAATTCCGGGAGATTATATGTGACTCTCGGGCATCAGGGAGCCACTACCCAAATGCGGGAGACTCCCGCAGCTTCAGGGAGACTTGGTTTGTCTGCAGTGGATCAACACCAGCAGATGACATGTCTCTCCAAACCATCAGTGATCATCAGTAAATTTTGCATTTTATTTGTAAATCAAGGGAGCAGAGTGTGGAGGAAGAGTGGGGAGGCTGCTTGAGGTCTAGTATGAAGTTTCCACAATCAGTGATGGTTTGGAGAGACATGTCATCTGCTGGTGTTGATCCACTGTGTTATCAAGTGTTTTACCTAATTAAAACTTGCTCTTTTGCTTATTGTTCTACACTTAATGATTAGTACATTACTTTAGATAAGGCCCAGATTCTAAGTGTTTTGTTGTGGGCCTGTAAATGCCTGACTTAATTTGTTGTATCTTTACAGGTTGGAAAAATAATTCAGAATACCTGCTGGAAGCCGAGAACACGCATAATAAATAAAGTCTGTTAAAATTAAGTATTATTGAGTAAAAACAAACCCAACTGAATGGTAAAAACAGCCCAGCACTGAGGCACAGTAATCAAATATTTGAACAGCTCTTATGAACTGATGTGCTGATGTATGTGGTGATTTATATGTTATGT